>NW_022681464.1:48969026-49176526 GCF_009764315.1 Trachypithecus francoisi | reverse complement strand
GATGAACCCCTACCCAGTCCCCGAGTACCTGGACAATGTACCCACTTGCTCGGGCATCCCCTACGGCATGTCGTTGCCCCCGGAGAAGCCCGTGACCACCTGGCTGGACAGCAAGCCCGTATTGCCCACCGTGCCCACGTCCGTGGGGCTGCAACTGCCGCCCACTGTCCCTGGCGCGCACGGCTACGCCGACTCCCCCAGCGCTACCCCCGCCAGCCGCTCCCCGCAGAGGCCCTCGCCCGCTTCCAGCGAGTGCGCCTCCTTGTCCCCAGGCCTCAACCACCCCGAGTCCGGCGTGTCAGCCACCGCCGAGTCCCCACAGCCACTCCTCGGCGGGCCGCCCCTGACTAAAGCCGAGCCCGTCAGTTTGCCTTGCACCAGGGCCGGGGACGCTCCCGTGGGCGCGCAGGCCAGCGCCACGCCCACATCGGTGGATGGCGCTCCCACGAGCCTCGGCAGCCCCCCCGCCGTCTCCGAGCAGTTCAAGGCCCAGTTTCCGTTCGGCGGGCTGCTGGACTCGATGCAAACGTCGGAAACCTCGAAGCTGCAGCAGCTGGTGGAGAACATCGACAAGAAGATGACGGACCCGAACCAGTGCGTCATCTGCCACCGGGTACTGAGCTGCCAGAGTGCGCTGAAGATGCACTACCGGACGCACACGGGGGAGCGGCCGTTCAAGTGCAAGATCTGCGGCCGCGCCTTCACGACCAAGGGCAACCTCAAGACGCACTTCGGCGTGCACCGCGCCAAGCCGCCCCTGCGCGTTCAGCACTCCTGCCCCATCTGCCAGAAGAAGTTCACCAACGCCGTGGTCCTGCAGCAGCACATTCGCATGCACATGGGCGGCCAGATCCCCAACACGCCGCTGCCCGAGGGCTTCCAGGATGCCATGGACTCCGAGCTGGCCTACGACGACAAGAACGCGGAGATTCTGAGCAGCTACGACGACGACATGGACGAGAACTCCATGGAAGACGACGCCGAACTGAAGGACACGGCCAACGACCCGGCCAAGCCGCTCCTGTCCTACGCGGGGTCCTGCCCGCCCTCCCCGCCCTCGGTCATCTCCAGCATCGCCGCCTTGGAGAACCAGATGAAGATGATCGACTCGGTCATGAGCTGCCAGCAGCTGACCAGCCTCAAGTCCGTGGATAACGGGTCCGGAGAGAGTGACCGCCTGAGCAACGACTCCTCCTCGGCCGTGGGCGACCTGGAGAGCCGCAGCGCAGGCAGCCCCGCCCTGTCCGAGTCCTCGTCCTCCCAGGCCCTGTCGCCTGCCCCCAGCAACGGCGAGAGCTTCCGCTCCAAGTCCCCGGGCCTGGGCGCCCCGGAGGAGCCCCAGGAGATCCCGCTCAAGACCGAGAGGCCCGACAGCCCGGCCCCCGCCCCAGGCAGTGGAGGTGCCCCGGGCCGCGCGGGCATCAAGGAGGAGGCGCCCTTCAGCTTGCTGTTCCTGAACAGGGAGCGGGGTAAGTGTCCCAGCACTGTGTGTGGTGTCTGTGACAAGCCTTTTGCTTGCAAGAGCGCGTTGGAAATCCACTACCGCAGCCATACTAAGGAGCGGCCGTTCGTCTGCGCGCTCTGCAGGCGAGGGTGCTCCACTATGGGTAATTTAAAACAGCACTTACTGACGCACAGATTGAAAGAGCTGCCTTCTCAGTTATTTGACCCCAACTTTGCTCTAGGTCCCAGCCAAAGCACTCCTAGCCTGATCTCCAGCGCCGCACCCACCATGATCAAAGTGGAAGTGAACGGTCACGGCAAGGCCATGGCGCTGGGCGAGGGTGCCCCGCTGCCCGCGGGCGTCCAGGTCCCCGCCGGGCCTCAGACAGTGATGGGCCCGGGCCTGACGCCCATGCTGGCCCCCCCGCCGCGCCGGACGCCCAAGCAGCACAACTGCCAGTCGTGCGGGAAGACCTTCTCCTCGGCCAGTGCCCTGCAGATCCATGAGCGCACACACACCGGCGAGAAGCCGTTCGGTTGCACCATCTGCGGTCGGGCCTTCACCACCAAGGGCAACCTCAAGGTAAGAGCATGCCAGGCTCCAGCCCCGGCTGCCGTGCGCCGAGCCACGGTGGCTTCCTCCATCACCTGCCGCGGACACAGCGACCGAGGTCCTGCTCCTATCCTGGCCAGGGGGATGAGATGCCACACATGTGGGTGTGGGTGTGTTTGCATGCATGTGCGTGGTGTGTGTGTTGTAGGGTGTGATGTATGTGTGTCGGGTGTGCGTGTGGGTGAGCAGCGTATACCTATGTGCATGCGTGTGTGTATGGGTTGTGTATGAGCGTGCATGTGTAGGTGCCCCATGTGTGGGTGTATAACGTATCCGTATGTGTATAATGTGCGTGTCCAAATGTGTGGTGTCTGGCATGTGTGTGTGTCCCTGTGCACACACACTTAGGCTACATGCTGTTCATCAGCTGCAGGAGGAACAGGAGCCTGGGCCTCTCCCTGGGGACACATGCAGCTGGGCTCTGATGGCTTCAGCCAGGTTAGGCATTGGTTAGGGGTGAGAACACTCACTTTGCAACTTGGGGGCAGGTCCAGGGCCTGAAGCCCTCTTGAATCTGATCGAAAATAAACTTGGTTTTAAACCTCACATGTAATACAGGCAATACCAAGGCGAGGTCTCTCAGCAGGTCCTGTCATTCTGTCCTTGTGGCTGCCAAGAGGGCCCACAGGAGGGGCGCTGGGTGAGAAACTTCTGGCATGGGGCCGAGGAGCCGCGCTGTGCTGAGATCGCAGCAGCAGGGGTAGAGAGGGTGTGTGACCAGTGCTGGGTGGCTCAGGCCCATGCCTGGTACCGTCTTGGCTGATGGCTGCTTTCTGTCCTCTGTGAAGTCCTCGTTTGCAAAGCCAGCCTGTCTGGGTTCCGGCAGCCTCTTCAGACAGCCCAAAGATTGATGCCTGTGGTTTCTACCCGGCGTGTGTGGGCTGGATAAGAACTGCCCCAAGGGCCTGCTGGCTGCATGTGGCCCTGGGATGTTCTAGAATTAATGTTTTCTCGTTTGAGAGAAAGCAAAAGGAGAGAGGCACAGTCAGACAGTCCCAGCAGCAGAGGATGCGAAGTGGGGGACGGTGGAGGCCATGAAGGGAGCCAGGGCTTGGGCAAGTGAAGGGGCAAGACCTGGACCCTTCGAGCTCCAGAACGTTCTCTGGGTGGCCATGTGGTCTTTACACCTTAGGGGAAAATTAAAGTTTGTCTACTGAAAGACTGCATTCATTTATATTTGTTGGTTTTGCTTATTATGTTCAATAAAACAAGATGTTTGCATGTAGAAATATGAAGTGCCTAGAAAAGTCCACCTGTGTTTTGTTGTCCTAAGTCGCGCTTGGGAGCGGGGTAGACCTCTGTCTGCCGCAGTGAACGCGGAGCAGCTCTGCCTCCGTGTCTGGGCGCTTACTCGTGGGCTGTCTCCGTGTCTCGCGCAGGTGCACATGGGGACACACATGTGGAATAACGCCCCCGCGAGACGCGGCCGCCGCCTTTCTGTGGAGAACCCCATGGCTCTCCTAGGGGGTGATGCCCTGAAGTTCTCTGAAATGTTCCAGAAGGACCTGGCAGCTCGGGCAATGAACGTCGACCCCAGTTTTTGGAACCAGTATGCTGCAGCCATCACTAACGGGCTCGCCATGAAGAACAATGAGATCTCCGTCATCCAGAACGGAGGCATCCCCCAGCTCCCCGTGAGTCTCGGGGGCAGCGCCCTCCCCCCTCTGGGCACCATGGCCAGTGGGATGGACAAAGCGCGTACTGGCAGTAGCCCACCCATCGTCGGCTTGGACAAAGCAAGCTCAGAAACAGCAGCCAGCCGCCCATTCACACGGTTTATCGAGGATAACAAGGAGATTGGTATCAACTAGCCAGTGACTCGCTCATCTGCCCTGCCCAGGCCCACGTTTTGAAGTTGGAGCGTCAGGCCTCCGACCTTCCTTGCCTTGGTTCTCATTACACTTTCACCCACAGCAGAAAACACTTTGTGCGACTGCTGAGAGGTGGTCTTGTAAGCGCTGCATGGCACTCCCTTCAACAGCAAGCCTGACTGTTCTTGCGAACTCTGCAACCTTTTACATAAGTTTCCGTCAAAAGAAAGTGCTTGGAAAACCGCCTTAGGAACAGAAAGAGCTCAGACCATGTCCACTTCCTTTCTCCTGAAACCCAATAATCTCTATGAGGGAGAAAGGGGTCCCCCCGCGGTATTCCAGTGAAACTCATTTGATGGTTTCGTTTGAATTAGTTAGACACTTGAACGATGTTTTTTAGAACTCTTCATGTTAAAGACGTGGTTTAGTACTCCCAATGCTGTGTATCATGACACTGTCTTCGTCTGTAGTATTTATAATGTTAAGATTATGCGGGTAACAGCCAATGTAATAGCCCCGACCTTAAACGAAGCTTTTGTACTGCAGAATACATCCGGCTATGTGATTTTTTTTTTTAAGCAAGATTTGTTTTACTATAAATAAGTGGATTATTTCAATGCAGGCAAAATTGTGAAGTTCTGTTGGGAAAGATAGCATGCTTTTCATGTGCGAGTACCTGTCAGTAATAAGCCTTTTTTTGTTTTTTGTTTGTTTGTTTTGCTTTTTTTTAATTTAAATGTTTGTAGCTGCTATGTGGACAGTTGTTTTCTAGTGTGGTCTGTAGCCCAATGACTGGGGAATGAGTTACAGACAAACATCACCGTAAATGACTCACAACATTATAAACAGTTGTGAGAAAATATTTCACATTATCAAAGCTGTACAATAAAAAGGTAATGTTTGTATAATGTGGTTGCAAACTCTTAATTTATACTATTGCACTTTTAGTATTTTGTATTAGGGAGGTTTGTCTATAATTTGAGAATTTAAAAAGATGTAAAGTATTTTATAAATAGTACTTCAATTTAAGGAAAATGGGAAAACTGTTACAGTTTCTTGTTTTGTCTTATGGTCAAACAATATTAGAAATCTATGCCACTTAAAAAGAAAAGCCACCAAGACTTGTCAGCTCCTCAGAAAACAGGGCCTGCTGTTTCTTAAGTTAAAATGATTTATTTAACTTTTCTACAAACACAAAGCCCATTTAAAAACTGTGACCACCCCCTAATGAAACCTTGGTGAACTCATCCTAGGACTGTGACTTCAGTACAAGCCAGGAAGGAACTAGGAGAACCTTTTGCAGGTCTGATTTTCCTGTAAGCGGGTCTGTCTCGGTCTCTCTCACCCACAGACAAGACTGTGGCTGCCTGGTGGCACTGGTCACGTGGACAGTAAACCCAAGAGAAATGGCAAGTATCAGGCAGTACAATCAGTCATGACTTTGAAATTTTCCGAGTTCCTGATTTATTTATTATCTTCTCAGATGAAAGCAAAGCACAGTGTCCTCTGATTTTTCGGAACACAGTCTGGCGCTGATGGCTGAGCTGCATCCAGCCGGGAGGGCCCGGGAGGCAGGGGCGGCTGAGGCAGCGCAAACACGGCGTCATGTGAACTACCTCATTTTCGTGCGTTGCACGCGTGCTGGCGTCTGACACTATGAACTTCCAACAACAACATTGTTCAAGAGATGCTCTGTCAGCTGGGTAGCAGTGCGAGGAGTTGCATGCCTGGACAGTGAAGTCTTCTCGGTTGAGACAGAAAAATAAAACGATCTTCTCCTAACAACCACAGCAGCAACAACAATCATTGTAAGAGGATGGGCTGTTTGTGCCAGCGTGTCACTGAACAAGAGTATCGAAGACTCATTAGCTGTTTATTTCTATTGGAAATGAACACTGAACTCTACAGCTCTGTTTTCCACGGTGATGAGATGTAACTTGGCCCCGCCGTGCCACCTCTTCTCACGGGATGAGGGCTTGGGGTGTCTCAAGCATTAGGCAGAGAAAACTGAGGTGGCTTGAGGTTGCTGTGTTTCAGCAGTTGAATGTTTTCATTATTTATCGGTGTCCTTTTTGGTGTGTGTGTGTGGTTTTCTGTTTGTTTTTTGGTTAGTATTTGGTACCATATAGTGTTCTCTCTTCTCCCAAATGGATGTGTATATAACTAAAGAGAAATGTAAAGTGTTGTAAATAAGATGGCTCATGAAGGTACAGTGAGACTGACCCTCCTGTGTGCAGGGCTAGGCCATCCCTCTGCATGGTGAAGAGAGACACTATTTTTATACTGTAATGCCATGCGGGGCTGGGGCCTCTCTCAGCAGCTGGGGATTATTACCTGGACCCAATATTTTTTATTATTAAATCTTGTGGCTTGACACATCTACTGATTGAAATGGATGTCTTAGTCTAGGTTACTATTTTTGTCATATGGAATTGAATAAAATGCAGGATGTAATGTTATTTCTGAGTTGCGTTCCTTGATTTTCCTAATGGAGAAAGTGGAATTTGAGGTCATTTGCGGTGGGTGTGTGTCCGTGGTATTTCCACCAGGAACGTCAACACAGGTTGGCAGCTTAGATTTAAGCAGCGTCTCAGTGCATCTTGATTGGTCTCGAAATTTTTACTTTTTGCTTTTTTCCAAAATAAAAATTCAGCCTCCTAGTTGTGGGTTCTTTTTACATCTATGAGGGAAGAAGATGTGGTAGAACGTTCCTGCGTATCAGAGACTCCGCAGTGCCCAAAAATGACCGCTCGGAATTGCCTTCCTGTCATCAGCAGGAAGTGGAAATGCCAGGGTGCCTGAAGGAATAGATGTGCATCCAATCACAGGACAGGATAGGAGTGGGGGGCGGTGCCCACAGTGCGGTGGTAGCAGCAGCTTTGTGAGTTCATGGAGGGTGGCTGCACATCCAGATGGAGAACGTCCTTAATTTAAAATAAGCTTTACCTCACTGGTAACATTTAATAAGAATGATTTTATAGCTCCTGGATTTCAAGATATGTAATCAATTTTTTTTTTTATTTTTATTTTTAAAATGAATAGCTACTGACAACCTAGAAGCTACAGTAATTTTTACCTGGGAAGTACCAGGTGGCTTTTAACGAATGATAAAGGTACTAACCACTAAACTAACCAATCCAGGCCAACCTTCCAGCAGATATCGTAAGGCTTAGAAATCAAACCATGTTGATTTCAATGCTAGAATAGAAATTATAAAATGTAAACTGACTAAATGAGATAGTAAATTCAATTTTTTAAAAGTAAGGAATTAGCAAAAAATGTACAGCCATCTAAAGTAATTAACATAAACTAAAATGCAGGAGAAAAGGGATTTACTTCTTGTATTTTAAAAATATTTCCAGGCTGGGCGCGGTGGCTCAAGCCTGTAATCCCAGCACTTTGGGAGGCCGAGACGGGCGGATCACGAGGTCAGGAGATCGAGACCCTCCTGGCTAATACGGTGAAACCCTGTCTCTACTTAAAAATACAAAAAACTAGCCGGGCGACGAGGCGGGCGCCTGTAGTCCCAGCTACTTGGGAGGCTGAGGCAAGAGAATGGTGTAAACCCGGGAGGCGGAGCTTGCAGTGAGCTGAGATCCGGGCACTGCACTCCAGCCTGGGTGACAGAACAAGACTCCGTCTCAAAAATATATATATATATATTTCCAGAGGTAAGGTCAGAGATGTTCGGCTTGGCAAGCCTGGGTGTTTGCTGCTTTCTGATGCCAACTATGGTGATGTAAACTGTATCAAAGAATCATAAATGCCAACAATCCCTAAAAATTATTTAAATACATTTCTAAGTTCATTACAGGAAACATTAACATTTAAGCTAATTAATAAGTACTGCTAAAGGGCTAAAAAGCAATTGTCTTCCAGCTCTTGCTGTTTAATTTTGGCCCCGTGGAAGCTTGGAGGCATGGGAGCCCCTACCTGCTTTTCCTCTGCGTTTGGCAGGCTTTGCCGGGTCCCCGTCTTGTGTTTTACGAAGCCACGGTGAACGTCAGGGCCATTTCTTTATTACTATCAGGGCCATTTCTTTATTACTAGGGTGCATGTATGTTTCCAGCCCAACCAGTTTCAAATCCCTGTATTCACTGTGGTTGGTTGTGACGCCGCAGACGCCCAGACCTCTCGTCCCTCTTCTGGTGCGCGCATGAAGCCGCAGACGGTGCTGCACGCCTTTCATTCTCGCCCAGCTTGTCACCCGCCAGCTCACTGCCAACCTGAGGGCCCCGTGTTCAGGCCTTTGTGTTACAACCTTGTGCTCGTTTGCTAATTACTGAGACAGGGAGCCAGTACTTGTTTATTCCTTTGAAAAGTTTCTTATGACACAGTGCTTCATTGAAAAAAAAGAGGACATGAAACGTTTATACCGGCAGACCTGTTTGCTGCTTTTTAGCTATGTTAAAACTTGATCTACTAAATATTCTGTATAACATGGGAAGGAAATGACATTCCCCTTTTTCATTTAGGAAGGAAATATTGGGCATTAGTTCTCAGTATTCTTTATGAAGTGAAAACTTTAAAATGAAATCACAATAGAGGCTTCTTTTTTTTTTTTTTTGGCCATTCTCCTTTCAGCATTTCTGTACCAAGCGAGGCTTGGGGCGTGACCTTCTCCTCTCTGCATTGTCCTGGCTGGTACAATCCACGCTGGGGCCGGGGGAGGGGGCCCAGCGGGGAGAGGGTTCTCACTCTGTGCCATGTAAAAGCTGCTTTCCTGTCTGTAGGAAGAGGGTAGAATTTGACGATATTCAAATCCTTTTCAGTTCTAAACTTCCATGGTTTTTTTTTTTTAAGAACTACCACTAATGTACATCTTTCTCTGTACCCAAAAATAATCATGAAAAAAATTGATGGTCTTTATTATAGAGAGAGAAAATATGAGTTATTACCTAAAAATATTCTCCCATAGATATGAAAAATCAATGACAAGTAAATTTGCTAAAGAAACTACTACATGGAATCATTTTTGGATCATGAGAAATGTGTTTGTATCTTTTTTTAAATGAAAAAGCCATTGAACTTATTAATGTTAAAAATGCAACTATACTTGGTAAAATAAAATCAGGCTGTGAACTGATGCTTACTGCATATTCTGTTAGATAAGGGACATTAGAAATTTTTCCATGAGTCCTGCACACAAGTACACACACAGCCCCTCATTACAGCATTATATATTCAAAAGAGTATGCAATTGAAAACAATGTGTTTTTTTTTTTTTTCTTGTTATTCCTTAGTAGAATATCAGAGAGCCTAAACTATGAACATTGGTGTTACTGTCCTGATTTCTACCACGGTCTGCATCTTTGGCCTGTTTTCGTTGGAAGTATCATAGATTGTCATTTGGACAGACCATTCCTAGCAAATACTTGCCTTTCGGGGAGCTTGGATAACCCTGTGGGAAAATCGGAAAGCCAGCGACCAAGAGGAAGAAGAGATGTCACGGTGTCAGATTACGTTTGTGTTCTGTTCTGTCCAAAGTTCTTTACATCAGTAAATGAAAAACAAATGGTGCATAGGCCACGCCCTGCAGCAAAAGGTGCAAGGACTTGTTCATGTTGGTACGAATCGCTCATTGTATATGATTCAGACGTGGAAATAAATGTTTGATTACAGTTGTTCCAAATGTGATTATTTGTGAACATGGGAAATGGGTAACCCTTCCCCCATACTTTCTATGTTGGTATGATGCACATATTTTAAATTACAGAATGATCTATAAACTAGAATTTTTACAGAAAAGTGTAAATTATTTCCTTCATTCCTCGCGGTTATTTTAGGTGTGACTAATTTCCATTTCGTTCTTTCTAGCTTAACTTAAAGGACATCTGAATTTTAATACCAGTACCTTTTTACAAATAGGGATAAAAATATCTAAATGACAAAATCATTTTTATAACTCACAAGATCTTTTAATTATATGTATAATGTAAAATGTTTCTGTTTGATTTTTTTTCTCTTTGCCGTATCAAGGACGGTTTAAGAACAGCTCCCGTTGTGACCTTAATTTACCCAGAAGAAATGTGCCCGCCCACCCTCACGCTGCTGCTGGAAAAGCAGCCTGGAAAACAAGCAGGCCTGGAAACACATTTTCCATGTCAAATGGTGACAGTCTTATGCATACACAATTAAAAAGTGCAGAAAGACTTCCCCACACAGATCATTTAAGGAAGATTTTGCACATAAGCCTCTCACCCTTGTTTGTTTTTCTTTGTGATTTGTAGTAAGAGCATCACATTCCACCGTGAAGTACAGCTGGCAGCTCTGCAGAACTGCACAGCTTCAACCTACTAGAAATGTTTAGGTTTGGAACCATCAAGAAAAATTTTGCAACCCAGCGCTTTGTATTTGGGATTCTTAAAAATCCTACTGGTAATTCAAGAGGTGGGTACTGTGAAAGCATATTGTCTCAAAGATAATGCGGTTATTATTGGACATTATAGACACATGCTGAGTAGTAAGTTGAATAATCAGCCTATAATTTTGCCCAAGAAACTACTAGATCTTTCTTTATTATTGAGAAATAGAGTGCATAAACCTCAGATTTTGATTAGGGGCTGTAGGTAATTTGGGTAAATGAACTTTCATTGATAAATATTTGTAAGTAAGTAGTTTTTCCCAAGCAAAACTCTAAACATATATATTCTCATCTCAGAACATGTTATAGGATCTGAAAATAAAATCTAACCTGTTGTTGAAGTTAATGAATCCCCCACCTCATTCATTCGGAGCTAATTCCTTGCCTAAAGACCCTGTGTATTTATTCACGTGTGCGTTGTCGTCTCTCACTGAGAAGTTACCTCATGACTTGGTTACTCTGTTCTTTCAATTTATGTTTTAACCTTGACACTACCACCTGCATCACCATCTGCTGAAGAGTAGCTGTAGACCAAGTTTTAAATTACAACAATACCGTGGGTATTTTCAAGGATGGTCCCTGAGACCAAGCTCTGAACCCAATAACCTTTTCCTACCACTAGCCTGGATTACAGTCTCAGTTTTAGAAACACTCAATGGTCTTCAAACAACTGAAAATCATGGCTAGACTTAGTATTTAACTGCAGGCAGATTGAATATTCTCTCAAAAGCCCTGAAAAGGGGACCTGACAGAGGAGTTGGGTCTCCATGTCCTCCCTGGGCGTGGGTTTCAATTTGGCACAAACCAACCATTGTCCGTGGACTCAGACCATGTCCTGGTGGGTGCGCAGCAAATTCACGAGTGCACACGGTGCCCTCCGTACGTAGGCTTCAGTACACCAGCTGAAAAGTGTGTGTGTGTGTATGTGTGTGTGTGTGTGTGTGAGAGAAAGACCACACGTGTTTGCTGCCTGCCTTAGGGATTGATGCCTATTGCTCCAGGATCGATCTGATCGCAACCACAGATAGTACAGGATTGGCCAAGTCGAAGCTCAATTTGCCCACAGTGTGTGGCTGATGGAATCTAACTCAGTTGGCTCCGGGAGTGTTAAATGAATAATTATAGGCCACGTAAAAGTAATACATGCGTGGAAATAATATTTGTAACCACGGGGGAGAAAAGCATCACCACACCCAGATAGCTCATCTTTGAAGGAACCACAAAGAGAACATGGGCATCAGGTCTTGCAGAAATGGAGCATTGCCTGCCTTTTGATAAAAACTAACTTCAAAAAAGCTTCTTAACTCCCAATCTTCATCTTGCAAAATTGTTCAGAACTACTTTTAATTATGTTAATCTGCATTATAATATTTAGTAGAAATTTCTACTTTATTATAAGATGTGCAGAAAAGAAAGAGTGACTATTTAAAGTAACAATCAACTGTCTAAGAAGAGGTGCACTTAGCTCAGCTCAGCAAATGTCTGCTTGTCCAGAATAACAAGTTAAACTTTTTTTTTCTTTTTTTTTTTTTTTTTTTGAGGCGGAGTCTCGCTCTGTCGCCCGGACTGGAGTGCAGTGGCCGGATCTCAGCTCACTGCAAGCTCCGCCTCCCGGGTTCACGCCATTCTCCTGCCTCAGCCTCCCGAGTAGCTGGGACTACAGGCGCCCGCCACCTCGCCCGGCTAATTTTTTGTATTTTTAGTAGAGACGGGGTTTCACCGTGTTAGCCAGGATGGTCTCGATCTCCTGACCTCGTGATCCGCCCGTCTCGGCCTCCCAAAGTGCTGGGATTACAGGCTTGAGCCACCGCGCCCGGCCTTTTTCTTTTTTTTTTGAAACGGAGTCTCACTGTGTTGCCCAGGCTGGAGTGCAGTGGCGCCATCTCGGCTCACTGCAAGCTCCGCCTCCCGGGTTCACGCCATTCTCCTGCCTCAGCCTCCCGAGTAGCTGGGACTACAGGCGCCCGCCACCTCGCCCGGCTAGTTTTTCATATTTTTTTTAGTAGAGACAGGGTTTCACCGTGTTAGCCAGGATGATTTCGATCTCCTGACCTGGTGATCCGCCCGTCTTGGCCTCCCAAAGTGCTGGGATTACAGGCTTGAGCCACCGTGCCCGGCCACAAGTTAAACTTTTTAAGTAGAAAATAATGCTGAGCTTAATAATTTTATTAATGCATACTCCCTGACATCAGAAAATCCTAGCTTTTCTAAACTTCATAGACACAGATGAAACATTTGACATATGTTTTCAAGGCTGGCTTAATTATTATTATTATATTAGAAAATAGTCAATACAAAAATTAGCCGGGCGTGGTGGCAGGTGCCTGTAATCCCGGCTACTCAGGAGGCTGAGGCAGGAGAATTGCTTGAACTCAGAAGCAGAGGTTGCAGTGAGCCGAGATCACACCACTGCACTCCAGCCTGGGTCACAGGGTAAGACTCCATCTCAGAAAAAAAAAAAAAAATCGCTATTTCACAAGCATTTAAAGAATTGTATGTTGGCTATTACTCGTATTTCCCATGCTTTTGTAATTAGAGAGATGGAGCGTTTCTCTTGATGTGTTGGAATTCCGTCCGCAGAAGGCTACGTGTTGCAGAGGTACTTCTGGAGTACTGAATTCACCAATGCGAATATAACCAGTTACTTGGCCTTTCAGGATGAGGCGCCAGCCACAGGCCTCCTTACCCAGTGGAACAACTTCCTCCAAGGCTTTTTCTTTTTTCTTTCTTTTTTGAGATGGAGTTTCACTCTTGTTGCCCAGGCTGGAGTGCAATGGGACAATCTTAGCTTACCGCAACCTCTGCCCCCCAAGTTCAAGTGATTCTCCTGCCTCAGCCTCCCAAGTAGCTGGGATTACAGGCATGCGCCACCACACCCTGCTAATTTTTTTTTTTTTTTTTTTTTTTAGGTAGAGGCTGGGTTTCTCCATGTTGGTCAGGCTGGTCTCGAACTCCCGACCTCAGGTGATCCACCTGCCTCGGCCTCCCAAAGTGCTGGGATTACAGGCGTGAGCCACTGCAGCCGGCCCCTGGCCTTTTCTAAGAATTATTGATGGTACCTTTCAGGCCCTTTGATTTATTTTTATTTTTGTTTTTATTTTCGAGATGGGGTCTCACTATATTGCTCAGGCTGGTCTCAAACTCCTGGCCTCAAGTGATCCTCCTGACTCAGCCTCGCGAATTTGGTGCTAGGATCACAGGTGTGAGTCCTTTGATTTGTAAGTCAGACTTCGTTTAGAAACATGAAACCAAACAGAAAACATTCCAGCCTCTCTAAATGCTTAAAATAATTTCCACAATTTACGATGTGGCAAAATAAGTCCTCTGGTAACACAAAACGCCAGGATTCCCGCAAAGAGATTCCTGAAGCCACAGGTGAGAGGAAGGAGCCTGCCGGGTGGGCAGCCGTTTCTCTGGCTGTGCTGTGGCCTGCGCCGGGCCTGGCGTCGAGGCCGAGTTCCGATCCAGCGGCGAGCTGGCAAGTGCCCGTCCGCTTTTGACAGTCACTTCGTAGATGAGTCCCGGAGTCTCACAGCGGCTTCTTTAAGGGTGCTCATCCGTGTGTCTCTGCACCTGTCCACGGAGGCCCGCAGAGCAGAGGGAAGTCAGCGACATTCCTGAGTCCCCTCCCCGGGCTTTATGGGGACCAGGGCTCTGGGGCAGAGCTCTGAGCCCTGGGCCAGCCCCAAAAGCATATGCCCCTGCGGCCCACGTGCAGCCCTCAGTGACCCCGACCCCAAGGCTCTTGTGGGGGTGGAGGGCGTGTGGGCTCCAGAGGCGTCGAGCACCCGGACACGGAGGAGGGCAGGTCCTCCCCTCCCAGGTGCTCGGCCATCGTGGCAGGAAAGCCTGTGACCTCGGCTGTCGGTGCCAGGATGGTTCCTGCAGGGTGCCCGGGGTGAGTCCTCACTCGCTGGCTGCAGACCGAGGCGCTGCCCTGGGAGCGGGGCCCATCCTCGGGGCCCAGGGCGAGCCCTGCGCAGGGAAGGCCTCTGCCACCCCCAGGCGTGTCCCTGGCCCGCACGGTGGCTCCTCCCCAGCTGCCAAGGCAAGGCTGTCTCCAGGTCGCCAGAATTCCGGCCACAGTCACCCCCGATGGAGCCCCGCGGGGCGGCCGCGGCTTCTCACCAGGCTGCGGGGCTGCGGGTCCCGGGCGCGCCCATTGCCCGGTCGCACTCGGATCTTGGGATAAAATGTGGGCGTCCACGTGGGCCGGAGCAGTGGCTGTGACGCCCCCCGCGGGGTGCGATCTCTCCCTCCGGGAGCCGGCCGCCCTGTCCCTGCCTCGGCCGCAGCTGACCCGGCCCGCCCTTCGGGGCTGCACCGGAGCCGCCAGCCTCTCTGGGATGTCATTTTAGCACGCGAGGCTCAACATCTTTTCCGTTCCGCCCCACTCGGCGCCAGCTCGCGACTCACGTTGTATTTAAATAACGTCTCTCTTCTGTTCCACTTCCACAGGCTCGGGAGGCTGTGCCCGCAGGCAGGCACGGGGCACCCAGGCCGCTGCTGAGCCCTTCCCTTTGGGGGACCCAGAATCACAGCAAAACTCTCCCGTGGCGCGGTCACCCCAACAGCTCCACGTGGGGTTCGAGTCTGAAGGGTCAGCCTCCTAAGCGCTAGGGGAGTCAGCTGTGATGACCGAATGGGACTGCGGAGTTGCGTCCAGAATTAAGTTAGTTGTACACCTGGCAGCTTAGAGGGAAGGGTTCCCGCAGGAAACTCCGCCGGCCTCTCTGCAGGCTCATGGGATCAGAATGTCCAAGGGCAGAGCCCACGTGTTGATCAGCGTGGGCCAGGGTTTAAAACCGCTGGTCTGCACGGGACTTGGTGCTGTTACATCAGCACAGGGCGCTGACCATGCGGTTAGATGCAGATTCCAGTTCTCCAGGTGAGTCTGACAGGATCCCAGGCGCTGGTGCAGCTGCTTCTGGTCTTGGGACCACTTTAAGGAAGCTTTGAACAGTGCTTCAAGAGGGAGCTGGCCGTGTGCTGTGATGAAGCAGACGTTTGTCTCCAGTGCTGCCCAAGGCACCCAGTGTCCTTATGTCCTTTTTTCCAAGGTCCTTGTTCTATCAGTTAAGTTTGCATTTGACTACAGATAATGGAAACCCCATATCATAGCTTCAGTTGGAGTTTGTTTTTCTCACATAACTCGAAGTCCAGAGCTAGGGGGTTGCTGGGGATGACTCAGCGCCTCATGGACACCCCCACAGGCATTAGTGTGTGGGTTGTTCTCACACTGCTCCCCATGTGACCACAGGATGGCTGCTGCAGACCCAGCCATTGCATTCACGCTCCCTCAGAAAGAGGAAAGAAGAACCAAGGGCACCAGGCCTGGAAGCCAACCCCATCCCTTGATCAGAAGAGTGAAAGCTTTTATGGAAACCCCATTCAGCTGACTTCTGCTTAGGTTTCTTGGACCCACACTGTGTCCTGGGGCAACTCCCAACTAAGAAGTGAGTCAGGAAGGCTCACTATCAAAAGAAAAAGAGGAGAGTTAGAAGAGATTAAAATTTCTGACAAGGCCGGGCGCGGTGGCTCAAGCCTGTAATCCCAGCACTTTGGGAGGCCGAGACGGGCGGATCACGAGGTCAGGAGATCGAGACCATCCTGGCTAACACAGTGAAACCCCGTCTCTACTAAAATATACAAAAAATTAGCCGGGCGAGATGGCGGGCGCCTGTAGTCCCAGCTACTCGGGAGGCTGAGGCGAGAGAATGGCGTAAACCCGGGAGGCGGAGCTTGCAGTGAGCTGAGATCCGGCCACTGCACTCCAGCCTGGGCGACAGAGCGAGACTCCGTCTCAAAAAAAAAATAAAATAAAATAAAATAAAATTTCTGACAAATTGGCTTCCCAGAAACCTAACTTCTGTAAAGTTTGAAAATATTTCTGCGTTTATAACACTCATACCAGTTCATCAGCAAATTTTATTGGACACTTGTTATGTGCAAGGCTTTGGGGCTGGCTCCACTAAGGTGAGAACCTATTTATGTTCCCATAGGATACACACAAGGCGTTGAATAGAACACCCGATTCTATTCAATGGAGGAGAAGAGTCGTCAGCCATGCAGTGGCTCATCCCGGGGCCCTCTGGCCTCCTGCCCTGAGCCATTGTGCCGCCAGCCTCACGAATGCCTGGCCAACAGGACCTGTTCAGCCATCTCCACGCTGCCCGAAGCTACTTCCTGCCTAAGTGGGTTAGTGGGCATCATGCTAATCCTAGGCAGCCTGGGCTCTGTGATCAGAGAGTCCTCTGTTTGGATTCTAGCTTTTACTTGCACAGCTTTTAACCACAGGCCGTTGCCTGTGCTGTCTGAATCTCAAACGCAGGGTTTGTGAAATGGAACCCAGGGGGCTGCCTTGCTGGGCTTCGGAAAGGGTCACCAGCCTGATGCCATCCATTCCTGAGGGGCTCCCTCTGCCCAGAATGCTTCCCCCAGCTCTTTTCAGGCACCCATCCCTCCTAAAGGAAGTCATCGGCCATGTGTAAGCAGAGCAATGAGGAGACCAGATCCACAGTCCAGAGATACTGCTTCAGCAACCTGGTCAACGTGTGGGAGGGGAGCGGGCAGTGGGCTCTGCACTGTCCATGGCTGGCTCCAGGCGACTTCCAGCAGAGCCAGCTGAGCGGGGCAGCCTGAGGCACGGGGCCAGGGCACAGCACCCCACAGACTCCAGGACCCCAACCCCAAAGTTAGGGCTAAGGCTCAGCCTCACCAGGGGGGCAGGGGATGCTGGAGCCTTTGGGGGAGTTAACTTTATTAATGAGGGTAGAGTGAAGCCATCACACTCTGAGCTCTGATGCAGATAACCACAGGCAGGCCCAGGACTGGAGCCAGGACCAGCCGGACAAAGCCACTCCAGTGACCTGTCTGCGAGGTGAAGGGGCTGCTGGGCCACCTTTCGCTCCAGAAAGCAGCATGCGAGGTGGTCGCGAACGGTCCCACTTCTGGATGATGTTCCCACCACTCCCTGGCCTATGTCTGTGTGCGTGCTGTCCACGTATTCCAGCTTCCTCATCAGAGGAGCGGCGTGGCCCACTGCGGGAGACTCACCCTGCCAACCACTAAGGGCCAGGGTCGTGTTAACACCCAAGAGATGCTTCGGATGCAGGCTTGCATGTTAGTTGAATTATGCTATGCATGATTATGTGAACTGTGTATCACAAGGGAAACATACGTACATTCTCACCTTTGTGGAGTCAGCCCCAAAGCCTTGCACGTAACAAGTGTCCAATAAATATTTGTTGATAAACTGATTTGTGTTGTAAATGCAGAAATATTCTCTGAATTTCATAGAAATCTGGCTGAAGAGGGAAGCCAGTCCACCAGGGAACTTTAATCTTTTCCACCTCTCCTCTTTCTTTTCTTCTAATAGTAATTATTGACAGGGAATGCTGAACGGTTGTTCTGCGGTCACATCCCCGTGTTCAGTTTAATGATATGGGGAACTGCAGATGGAGGTGAGGATAACTTGAAAAGAAAGGATATTATTGGTAAATGCGCTGGAAGCCTTGCAAATTTGAGAGGATAAATTGAAGTTTTACAGGACTAATGAGCTTTTGAAAACTGTTAGCCAGGCTTGTCCAAACCTTTCTCTCCCTCTTTAAGATTTTCTAAATTAGAAACTCAGAAATTTCAGTAGCTGTTTTGGTCCTGGAATGAATAAACAGCGCAAGTAGACGGTGTGCTTCCATTTGTTAAATGTACACTATCTTGTTTCCATTGTGATCATAGTGCATTATTCTTATGGCAATTGATAGCCTGTTCAGAGCACTTGCTTTGTGGAGCCAAGATCTAAATACTTTGCAACCATCGCTGGAATTCTGCTATCAACAAGGACTGGATTCTAGGCGTTTACATTTAATTTTCATATGCCCTGTGGTATCCTGGAACATTTCCATATAAACCCAAAATTAAAATTTGAAGCAAATGCACTATCTCTCTGAAATCATTCTTGGTTCAAGGAGTTTGTAACCCAGTGGTTACTAGAATCTTGAGTTGGATTCTTGGGCCTAAGCCTTAGTGTCAAGTTTGAATTTGGATTCATCATTGATTGTCACGGACCTACAGCCACATTTAAAAATCTTTGAATCCAAAAGGCTTGCTTATAACGGTGAACCTTTATACACTCTGAGCTGTGAAAGTGACCTTTATTTTTATTACTATCATCAACCATTTCATCGGATGCCACTGTCAACTGGCTTAAATATTATTTGCCTCAGTGTACTTAATTTGTAGCCCTAGGGGAATTGTTATCCCCATTCATCAGCTGAGATTGTATTTTACTTTGCATTTATATCCTTCCATTATGTAACATTATGTAGCTGAATGTGAGGAATATGCTAACTATCCTTAAATATAATTTTCCTCCTAAGCAGATCATGTGAGATTATTTTGCCTCTTGCAAAAACTCCTCTGTGAAATATTTTATCTCCATTGCCTAGAAATATTATTAAATGTGATACAGATACATCAAAAAAATTAAGTTGCTCACAGTTTTATTGGCAATAATGTGAGAACTAATCATGAATTCTAAGTTGTAGGGTTTTTTGTTATAGTTTATTTGTTTCCCATATCAAAATTTTCAGCGATATTTTGTTAACATGTCAGAAATCTTTCAGACTACCATTGAAACTTTAATCCCTATCATTCTTTCATATTGACTTTAAAGCTAGAGTAATTTATCCTGAAATTTTTATCTATCATCTTCGGAATAAGTGGTTTGTATAGATGTCACTCTCTCTCTTTTAAACTGAAACTGCACCCTCGTTCTGTTACCTTCGTGATGAGAGAGAGTTAAGGGTTTCCAGCCAAGTGGCAGTATTCAAAATGTGGGTCACAATTCATTTGTGGGTCACAAGATCAGCTTAGCGGCTCTAAACCAGTCGTGTGTGTGTGTGGTGTGTGTGTGTGTGTGTGTCTGTGTCTGTGTTTAATGAAAGAAAATAGAGTAGAAAGGGTCAGGCTTTGTGGCAAATTGAAAGGGTGAGTCCCGGTTGATGTTCCTGCATGAGTGTGGCTGGGCTGTCCATGGGAAGTGGGTCATGACCACACCGTTTGGAAAACGTCACTGTATGGATGCATCTTTTCCTTTGTCTCTTTCTTTTCTTTTCTCTCTTCTGCTTTATTTGAGTCCTCACCTTGCTTAGGAAGGATTCAAGGCTCGGGGTATGAAGCTGAAGTCAGATTGCCAGGATTCAGATTTGAGCTCTGTCATTTCCCTCATCTGGGAAATGGGCATAAAAACAGTGCCAGCTCCACAGACCCCTTGACACGCATGGAAGGGAGTCACACTGTTCCGTGTGACAGCGGAACAGTCAACAGCAGATCACACTTCCCCCGCTGGGCCCATCGGATCACAGTGGAGCTGGAAAATCTCCATCCCCGGTGACGCTGGGACCGCTGCATGTAGCACAACGCGTGACTCACGTGTGTGTGGTGACACTGATATACACAAGCAGACTGCACTGCCGGTCTGTGAAAATCCAGCACACAGCTGTGTCCAGTACATGATGCTCGATAATCATAATAAAAAGCATTGTTCTGCTTTATATATTTACTATACTTTTTATTGTTATTTTAGAGTGTTCTTTCTACTTATGTATGTCTATATTATGTATTTCTATTTATGTATGTCTTATGTAGTAACCAGAAAACAGCCTCAGGCAGGTCCATCAGGAAATGTCCAGCAGAAGGCTTTGTTATGACAGGAGAGGACAGCTCCATGCGTGTTATTGCCCCAGGAGACCTCCCAGCGGGACGAGATGTGGGGGCAGAGGCCATGACACTGATGATCCTGACGCTGTGTAGGCCAACGCTAATATGTGTGTTTGTGTCTTAGTTTTTAACAAAAAGCTTGAAAACTTTAAAATTTAACTAGAAAAAAGCCCATAGAATAAGGATATAAAGAAGAAAATATTTTTGAACAGCTGTGCAATGTGTTTATCTTTTAAGCTGTGTTATTACAAGATCCAAAAACTGTTTTTAAATTTAAAAGTTTATAAAGTAAAAATGTTACAGTAAGCTAAAGTTTATGTAATGAGCTGAGTGTAGCCTAACTGCAGTGTTTATAAAGTCTACAGCTGTGTCCACACTCTCACTCACGACTCACCCAAGGCAGCCCCCAGTCCGACAGGCCACGTTCATGGTCCATGCCCGATGCAGTGCACCGTTTTTTTATCCTATCTACGGTTTTTACTGCACCTTTTCCATGTTTAGGTATGTTTAGGTGCATAATACTTACCATCGTGTTACAATGGCCTGCGATACTCAGTTCAGGCCATGCATGTGTGCAGCCCTGAGCCATGGGCCACGCCTGCAGCCTTGGTGTGTGTAGGCTGCACCGCCCAGGTTTGTGTAAGGACACTCTGTGTTGACCCCACAATGACAAATCGCCTAATGACCCATTTGTCAGAACACACCCTCGTGATGAAGTGACGCATGACTATTTATAAAGCGCTCAGAGCAGTGGTTGATATATAGTATTACATAAATGTTAGTGATAATATTATTCAACTCTTGAATCATCTATTGCTCCAATATTTGCTAAGTTTCTTTTTTCTTTTTTTTTTTTTTTTTTTTTTTTGAGACGGAGTCTCGCTCTGTCGCCCAGGCTGGAGTGCAGTGGCGCGATCTCCGCTCACTGCAAGCTCCGCCTCCTGGGTTTACGCCATTCTCCTGCCTCAGCCTCCCGAGTAGCTGGGACTACAGGCGCCCGCCATCTCGCCCGGCTAGTTTTTTGTATTTTTTAGTAGAGACGGGGTTTCACCGTGTAGACCAGGATGGTCTCGATCTCCTGACCTCATGATCCACCTGTCTCGGCCTCCCAAAGTGCTGGGATTACAGGCTTGAGCCACCGCGCCCGGCCAAGTTTCTTTTTTCATTGTTACTCAATTATTGTTTACCGTTTGCTCCATCCCTTAATTATGTGTCATTCTTTCAACATTCTATATTTTGGGTTTGGTTTCTAGACAAACATTTATATCCCTTCATATTAAAATTGTTTATATGGAAATAAAAATATTTGCAGTTCCTGATATAAAGGTTTAAAAGGTTTTATATAGTAAGTAACTCTCAATTGAATTTAAATCTATTGGAATAACTTCAGGAGGTTTTCAATTATGGAAGAACTCCCGGAATGCGTATATTACTAGTACAATATGGTGAAGGGTTTTCATCACACTGGTTTTGAATCATGAATGTACTTTGGGAAGGGTCATAAACTACTTGGTAACAAAATGATGAAATGCAACAATTTTAAGGTGAGACACATGTAAGAATGAACATTGGGATCTTTTCTTGAGGTTTCTGGAGGGTTATTTATAATTCATACAGAAAATGAAGAAGGGTAGGTATAGCTATTCCAAAGAAATAGAAAAACAAGGTGTAACCATCCAACCAGAGATGGTACAAAATTCCAAAAATAAATCACTGATTTTAAGAAAAGCAAAAATAAAGGGGAGGATTGTTATTCTCAGTAGTTCTATCCTGCAAAAATGTTTAAGCTTTAAGTAGATAAACACAATCAGAACCATAATTTTGCACCCTTAACCAAGCCAGAAAGCTGGGAGGATTGCATTGAACACTCGCAGGTGAGCGTCCTATCCTCATAAATGACTCTGGCTTCTGACATGGTTTCTTTTTAGCCATGGAGAAGGGAAGGTATCACAATCTGGAGGCCAAAGAATTAAAAACAGAATAATGCAGGAGGAGATATAAAATTGAAGAATCACCATCATTATGCATAGCACAGCTCCCAACTAAACAATTGTCTGGGCAAATATGTACTTTCGATATTTCCGAAAACCCAGGAGAAGCGCTTTCTGTAAATTGTGAGGAATGTGTGTGCTGGTTGCCTGTACACACAGCATTTCCCACCCAAGGCTTTCTTCCCTTTGCGCTGTAAATCCAGCTCAGTGCTGAAGAAGTCACCTCCACAGCTGAGACGAAATATTTATCTTCAGCAAAAAGGGCATGAACAGTTGTTGAGGAAAAATATACAATAAGTTTTTAAATGTCTGCATCATTGAAGCACTTAGGTGTGTTTTGGGTAATAGAAATAATAGCAGAACCAAAACTCTCTTCGTAACATTTTTCTTAAACAACGCTGAGAGCAAACTCCCAAAGTCCCAGCAGCCCAGCGACAGCGAGAATCTCCCCGGGCTCCGGGACCCACGGAGTGTGGAACTGTGTGGAACAGTGTGGCACTGTGCCAGGGCGAAGGAGTTTCAATAGAAAGAGACTCATTGCTGAGGCAGCTGAACAGAGAATTTTAACACTGGAAATGGCAACTCCATTTGCTCCAGAAGCGGTGGGACAGACGTCTGCCAAGCCCTGAGTTACACCAGAGTGTCTCCTGTGCAACGGACCAGGGTAGGCCTGCTACCTGCCTGAGGGGTATTTTGTTCAAAGACCACGGTAGAAATGCACACCTAATTAACTGGATTTGGAAAAACCTGAGAAATCAAACACACTGCATGACCAGGTGTGTGATAAGTCCCCCACTTACTTTTTTTTTTTTTTTTTTTGAGGCAGAGTTTTGCTTTGTCACCCAGGCTGGAGAGCAGTGGCCGGATCTCAGCCCACTGCAAGCTCCGCCTCCCGGGTTCCCGCCATTCTCCTGCCTCAGCCTCCTGAGTAGCTGGGACGACGGGCGCTGCCACCACGCCCGGCTAATTTTTTTGTATTTTTAGTAGAGACGGAGTTTCGCCGTGTTAGCCAGGTGGTTTCGATTTCCTGACCTTGTGATCCGCCCGCCTCAGCCTCACAAAGTGCTGGGATTACAGGCATGAGCCACCACGCCCGGCCCTCCCCCTGCTACTGAAATCACACACACTGCGTGACCAGGTGTGTGATCCGTCCCCCACTTACTACTTTTCAAATTATTTGGAGTTATCAGGTCTTTGACCACTCAAGAAATAACAAAAGCCTCATAATCTCTTGGTTATTAAAAATGTGTGCTTTCAGCTAAGTGCAGTGGCTCACACCTGAAGTCAGGAGTTCAAGACCAGCCTGGCCAACATGGTGAAACCCCGTCTCTATTAAAAATCCAAAAATTAGCCACGCTTGGTGGTGTGTGCCTGTAGTCCCAGCTAGTTGGGAGGCTGAGACAGGAGAATTGCTTGAACCCAGGAGGCAGAGATTGCAGCGAGCCGAGATTGCACCACTGCTCTCCAGCCTGGGTCTGGGTAACAGATCAAGACTCCGTCTCAAAAAAAAAAAAAAAAAAAAAAAAAAAAAAAGTGTGCTTTCAAAGTGGTTGCTGATGCCACTCCCAATGCCAGCGTTCTTATGAAGGGAATCTTTTAAGAGGTTTTATTTTAATACCGAATCTCCCAGCTTAGGTCAGGATTTGAGTATAAACTGTAACTTAGACAATTTTGTATTTGACATTTCTTTAATTCTAGGGCAAAATCAACAGAATGGTATTTCCCAAAGCAATCTTTGACTAACTTTGAATTTTAATATTGGTGTAATGAACGTTGAGTTTGTTTTGATCGATGGTTACCATCCCCAGGCGGAAAGCCCTGGGTTCAAATGCATTATCCTACTTGCTCCCCACGTAAGTCACAGTAATGTCTATTTTCAGATGTGGTGCCAAAGCAGAAAATGCAGTGAGGGGCAAGACACTAGCCTGGGAATCAAATTATTTGGGAAAACATTGAATGAAAGGTAAAGTTAAGCTGCTTTTCTTTGCTGAAGGACTTCTCAAAGCCTTAAACACACTCATGGACTTACAGCCAAGAAGTTTTGGCTCTCCAAGAGTAGAATGCAGAGTGCACAGTTACCAAACGTAGCCGACCCCAGAGCCGGTCATAGGAAACCCTGACCTTTTTGTTGGCTACAACACTTTGGTATTATTTGGGTGCCAACAGCCAACCATTCCCCACGATTCCCCGTGGTGACACTCAGACACTTGGAGCAGGTGAACCTACCGCCACTTCATCAGCTAAGATGCTGCCTTCCCAGTTCCTCATCTGTGGGCGCCGCCCATGTCCTCCTAGAGTGGCATGTGTAAGTGTCCTGGGGCCGCCGTGACAAAGGACCACAAGTTGGGGGCTTTCAACACAGAAATTCATCCTGTCACAGTTCTGGGACGAGAAGCCCAAGATCAAGGTGTTTGCAGCCACGCTCCCTCTGGAGCCGTGAGGGGGTCCTTCCTCCCATCAACCAGCAGCTGCTGGCTCCAAGCACTCCCTGGCATTGGTGGCCGCCTCCGTCCAACCCCCGCCTACATCTTCACGTGGCCATCTCCCCCGATGAGTCTCTGTGTGTCCCTTCTTGTCTTATGAGGACACCAGTCCTTGGGTTTAGGGTCTACCCTCCCCCACTATGATTTCATCTTAACGAATCCCATCTGCGAAGACCCTCTTTCCATATAGGGTCACATTCACAGATTCAGACGGCTCATCCTGGAACTCAGCTTTTAGTGGGACACAGCTGAGCCCACAACAGGCCCCTTCTTATATTAGGGCTCCCATTGGTCAGGGCCCTGGCAAGAAGCAGTGGGAGCACAGAAGCCTTTCACAGGAGCATTCAGTGGGGGACTGTTCACAGAGGGACAGCAGGGCTGTGGGAGCCAGTGGCAGCTGAGCCTCCCAGGGACCCAGCAAGAGCCGGGCTTGAGGGTCCTGCCGTTTGGACAGAGCAGTGGGTGGAGCAGAGGACGTAGGCTGACACACAATGTTGCCACCAGACCGCACTGCAAGGAGAGACCGAGGGGATGCCACTGCAGCCCCTCCACCTCCCCCACAGACCTCCTGCCCCCTGTCTCTGGGTCCACTTGGCCCTCAGAGGCCAGTGCACCTCAGCAGTCAGCTTCCCAGGCATAGTGCACACAGAGGCAGACAATGCTTCTGCAGGGATGAGAACAACCAGCACGTCTCACAGTCCTCAGGCTCAGGATCTCTCCCTGGGAATGCTCAGAATTCAAGCTCCAAAGCAGAGCTTGTAGAATGGTGGGACAGATGAGTCCTGCCCACTATGCTCCACTGTTCTTTTTAATTGGCTGGGTTGTGAAATTGTACCCCATTTACCCCCAAACCCAGATTTCTCGCTTCTGCAAAGAAGACTAGATCTGGACCTGTTGGGCCTGCATTCCTGCACCGTCGCCCTCGCTTGGAGCTGAGTCTCCGCTGTCCTCTGCACAAGTGCCAGGGTCCCATTTGCCAGTTCTTGCCACTTCTGATGCACCCTGCGGCCATGTGCTGTAGTCGGAATGTCCGTGTCCCTCCAAAATTCATATGTTGGAAGTCAGTCCCTAAGGTGATGGTGCTAGGAGGTGGAGCCCTTGGAAGGGGCTAAATTGCAGAGTGGAGCCCTCATGAAAATGCAATTAGGGGCCTTTTGAAAGGGCCCGAGGGAGCTCATTCATCCCTTTCACCTCGTGGGACCACTGCCAGAAGGTGCCGGCCACGAGGGATGGGCCCTCACCGGACAGCAGATCTAGCCACACTGATCTTGGACTTCCAGCCTCCAGAACTGTGACCAATAGGTTCTGCTGCTTATAAATCACAGTCTCAGGTGTTTTGTTACAGCATCCTGCACAAACGAAAGCGGAGTGTGCCGACTGTCTCATCGTTTCGCTTGATCTGTTGCTTTTCCTTTAAGTCAGATCTCCTCATGCCTGGCTGCTTACTATGTATTGCTCTGTGGACGTCTGCCTGTGAGTCCTGCTTTCGGGCACAGTGTTGATGCTTTTAGCGGGCGTCTGCCTGTGAGTCCTGCTTTCGGGCACAGTGTTGATGCTTTTAGCGGGCGTCTGCCTGTGAGGCCTGCTTTCGGGCACAGTGTTGATGTTTTTAGTGCATCAGCAGCTTTGGCTATTTCTATTCCTATTTCCTGCACAAATAAAAGCAAGTAGGAGTCTTAGGTTTTACAGCAACGCCTGCTATGTAGGCTCTGCACCTCCAGCTGAGGGGAGTCTGCAGACACCTGGGTGTCATCAGGGTGACCTCCAGTCTGCAGCCACCTCTAAGAGTCCCCTGAACTGCAGGTGCCATTCCAGTCTATAATTACTCCCAATCTGTCAGCACCAACCTCTCTCCTAGCAGGAGCTGGGCTTTATTTTTTTATTTATTTTTATTGAGACAGAGTCTCACTCTGTCACCCAGGCTGGAGTGCACTGGCACGATCTCAGCTCACTGCAAACTCCACCTCCCGGGTTCAAGCGATTCTCCTGCTTCAACCTCCCAAGTGACTGGGATTACAGGCACCCGCCACCAAAGCTGGCTAATTTGTATATTTTTGGTAGAGACAGCGTTTCACCATGTTGGCCAGGCTGGTCTCGAACTCCTGACCTCAGGTGATCCACCTGCCTCAGCCTCCCAAAGTGCTGGGATTACAGGCGTGAGCCACTGCACCTGGCCCCGGAGCTGGGCTTTAAAAACAAACAAAATATTCATATCAGGCTTGAGTTTCATTGTTTAATTTTCATACTTATTTATAGTCACCAAAGTATAGACGTTTGTCAAACCAAAATGGTTTATGAAGAGCTGAGCTTTCAAGCTGGAAGCTGTGAGCTCACCTCCACGTCGGAGCTCCCACCTGAGCACACACTGCAATTGGAAAGTAGGAATGAGAGTCAAATCCGCAAGCAGGTGGCGATCTGGTGACTGTGCAAACTCCACCGAGGGGCCCAGGCCTTCCAGGCTTAGAAACAGCCAAGACAGCTGACCCCGGTTAGAGGAACTGCGGTTATACACATTCCTGGGTACAATCAGGCTCAACACAGCTGCCCCAGGTGGAACACGCCAGACCAGTCCGGGCTGCTGCACAGGTTTCTTGGTGTTGTCACCTGAGGCAAGACCCTTCTGTTCTGGGGTCACACAGCAATTGTCCCCTCCACAGCCCACAACATCTCTCAATACCTGTCTACTCCAACTGAATCTTGCATGTTTCTTCTTCTTTTATTTGCACGTATATTTCCTCCAAATCCTTTGAGAAACAGACCCTGCCTGCTTGTAATATTACAACATGAAGAGGTTGGGGATTCCACTCTCTGCTGTACATAAGTGGCTGCAAAAATCCCTCTGTGGCCTTCAGAAAATTATCTGGTCTTTCTGAATCTGTTTTCCTATTTGGCCAAGGAGGGATAATAACTGTTACTCTACTAGTGCATGCTATTATAAACAACTTCAGAATATCTGAAGATTAGATTGTTATTATTTATGCCCAGAACATGTTAGGTACTGCCAAGAACTGGGAAGGAGCTGCGGTTTTACCCATTACAAGCTAAGAGTTGGCCTGCACACATTCAAGGATGCTGGCAGAAGATATGAGACTCCTGGGTCAGAGAGAAAGGACAGTTTATTACTCACACCAACAGCAGGAGCCAGCACCCCAGCACCTTGCAGCAGTTCCCATGGAGCGTGCCAAGAGGGCCAAGCAGGGCCTGCACACTGTTGCAGGGCATGGGAGGAGCCTGGGCTTAGGGCCCCTGAGCCTTTTATAACAGGCACTGAGATTGCCTGCCCTCTGCCCCAAAGGAAAACATCATTCCTGTCTTCCACAGCTGTGAGCAAGCCTGCCCATGGCTCCTGGGGAGACACTGTCTTCACCTTCCGAAGCTGCTTGCTTCATAAACACCCTTGAAAAGATCATCTAGAACAAAGGGAACTCAGTGCCGGCTCAATGTGAGAAATCCTTTCAGAATTGTCTCCCAGTGGGAACTCAACCTGACTCCAAAAATGCCTTCATCTCATAGAGAGATGCCACTCATTTAGCAAAATGGGTACAAGCATCTCTAATACTGCCAGATATTTAGTTAAAAAACAAACTCTGACTTTCATTAACTAGAAAGATATAGGGCCTTATATCTAAAAATCTGAATCAATACACAGATTTATGACTCCTCTCCAGCGTATAACCCAAATGTGATCTTCAGATCCATTTCCTCCTTTCCATTTTCTGTCATGAAACATAACACGGAAAACCAAAGAAAGGGAAAACGATGCAGTCACCTCGATGTTGTGGCTAGATTGGCTAAAACTGATGTAATAACAGCATTAAAGTATCTCTCGCGAGTGTCATTGCCTAATTCGCCTTCTCTGAGTGACATTGATGAGAAATTCCTTTCAAATGGATGACTTTTTATGTTGAATCAATTTGGCTTGCAAGAAAAAGAAATGGAATCCGACAGCCAGCTGGATCAGGGGCGCATCTTCAACAGTGTCTCTCTCCAGAAAATGTTGCTCTCCTTTCTATTGTGAAGAAAAATTTCTGCCCGAGGACGGGTACCCTGTGAGCGGTGACCACGGCTGTGTGAGTCCGCGGACCCACGAGAAAGTCAGCGTGGCTGGGCAGCAAGTCCGTGGCCAGGCAGGTGCTCAGGGGCCGAGTCCTGCCCTGGCCCCGCCCAACTCCAGCCCCTCCCCCGCCCCCCCGCCCCGCAACAGCCCCGCCCCCGCACCAGCTCCAGCCCCGCCCCTCCCCCGCCCCGCAACAGCCCCGCCCCTCCCCCGCCCCGCCCCCGCACCAGTCCGCCCCGCCCCAGGCCTCGAGGGTCCCGCGACCTCTCTGGGACCCGCGCGAGGAGTCAGGGCAGCGGGTCCTGGGCCGTGGCGCCTCCGTCTGCAGGGACTTCTTGTCGTAATCACCAAGTAGCGCGGTTGTATTCTTCACAGTCCCCCCGCATTGGTGTGGCTGGCGACTTCGATGCGAAACTCAGATCTGGGCACTCAACTGTGAGTACACTAACGTCTCACTAAAAGCTACCGGGGTTATTGATACAAATCAAATTATCTCGAACAATTTTGGTATGTTCCCCGAAAAGTTTTGCTAAACATAACTCAGCCGCCTGTCTCTCCCTTGGTAGTAGGTTGCTGGTTTTCCGAATTTTCACTATGAAAAATAAAATACTTAAGGCCTCAAGAGCCGTTTTTAATTAAATTGCCAAGTTTCCCATTGGGGGTTATCTGCAAATTATGCTGCTTTCTTTTTTATGTGAAATGAGCATTGCTCCACGGGCAGCGTTGTGAAACCCAGCCCTGCAGAGGAGCCGGCGGCCTGGCGGGATGTGGACGTGGAAATCCCTGTCACGTTTCCACAGTGATTCCATGCAGTATGAACAGCAGCCGAGTGGAGAGTGGGGCTGCTGGACGTGGGTGGCTGCACTGGAGACTGGATGCTGTAACTCTGTCTCCCTCGGTCAGTGGTAGAAGCACAGAGCCTTTGCTAATGCAGGTGACAATCTATTATCTTCGAGAAACTTGAAATGCTTTGAAAACCAGAAGTGGTTCTATAATTTATTGGATGGTAATCCTGACCAGAACTAGTGAGGTTATTTATAGGATATATGTGTGTGTCTTATATATATCCTGCATATGTACACACACAGACACACACATATATACACATATACATATAACATTCTATATATACACACATATACATATATACACATGCATGTGTATAAATACACATACACACATAGGTACATACACACACAATGTGTATACATGCATAGACACACCTATATATGCACATAACATGCACATATATACATGTATACATACACACGAACATTGGGATATAATCGATAAACCCATCAAAAGTTGAAAATATCGTAAGTTGGAAATGATTTTAACACACCTAACCTACCGAACATTCTGCCTTAGCCTCGCCTACTTTTGACTTGCTCAGAACGCTGACCTTGGCCACAGCTGGGCAAAATTACTTGGGAGCAAAATCACCCGGTAGTATGGTCAGTGCTGGCAGAGAGCGGTGGATCCCGGCGATCACGTGGCTGACTGGGGGCTTCCGCTTTCTGCTGCAGAGAGGAGCCTGGGAAAAGACCAAAATCCAAAAGTCAAGGTATTGCTTCTACTGAATACGTATCACTTTCACACCATGATAAAGGAGAAAAATTGTAAGTTAAGGCCAGGCACCATGGCTGATGCCTGTAATCCCAGAACTTTGGCCAAGAAAGGAGGATCACTTGAGCCCAGGGGTTCGAGACCAGCCTGGGCAATATAGCAAGACCCTGTCTCTACAAAAAATACAGAAATTAGCTGGATGTGGTGGCTCACACCTGTAGCTCTAGCTGCATGGCGTTGTGCCACTGCACTCCAGCCTGGGTGACAGGGCAAGACCCTGTCTCAAAAACAAAACTGTAAGCTGAACCATTGTAAGTTGGGGGCCATCTGTATGCATGTGTGTACATATACACATACACACATACATGTATATAAACATATACATAAATGCCTATACACACATATATACCTACTTACATCAAACTAATGAAGATGAGTATTTGCTGATGGTGAATATTAGTGTTTCCCTGTAGAAGTATATGACTGACTGTGGGACGCTCCTGAGAGCCTCTGAACATGTTATGTGGTACCTGGAATGTGCACTGCATTGCCTTTCTCATATTCAAAGTATACTGGATTTCTGCCAGGCACAGTGGCTCACGCCTGTAATCCCAGCACTTTGGGAGGCCAAGGCAGGCAGATCACGGGGTCAGGAGATCGAGACCATCCTGGCTAACATGGTGAAACCCCGTCTCTACTAAAAATACAAAAAACTAGTTGGGCGTGGTGGCAGGTGCCTGTAGTCCCAGCTTCTTGGGAGGCTGAGGCAGGAGAATGGCGTGAACCCAGGAGGCGGAGTTTGCAGTGAGCCGAGATTGTGCCACTGCACTGCAGCCTGGGCGACAGAGCAAGACTCTATCTCCAAAAACAAAACAAAACAAAACAAAACAAAAAAACAACAGCAACAAAACAAAGTATACTGGATTTCAAAGTGAAAGATTTCAGACTGGGCATGGCGGCTCACACCTGTAATTCCAGCACTTTGGGAGGCCAAAGTGGGAGGAGTCTGAGTTCAAGATCAGCCTCGGCAGCATGGCGATACCTCACCTCTGCAAATAAAATAAAATAAAAATTAGGCGGGCATGGTGGTGCATGGCTGTGGTCCCAGTTACTCAGGAGGCTGCAGTGAGAGGATTGCCTGAGCCCACGAGGTTGAGGGCGTTTTGAACTGTGATTGTGCCACTGCTCTCCAGCCTAGGGGACGGAGTGAGACCCAGTCTCAAAACAAAAACAACGAAAAAAACGAAAAGGTGAAAGATTTCAGTAAATGGCGGATTACTCCATGTTCACAAATTGTAAGGATTTGGTCTATAGATGAATTCAGTGCAATCTGATGGAAATCCAGTTTGCTATTTTATAAGTTGACAAGCAGGTTCTAAAATTTATATGGAAATGCAAAGAATCACGAACAGCCAAGGCAACCCTGAAGACCAAGTTTGATGCTCACATTACTCAATGCCAAGACGTGATGCTAGTGCCACCACGCAGGACAGCGTGGTCTTAGCGAGACGAAGGACACGTGGGGCAGAATGAAGAGTCCGGAAACACACATATCCACATGCTTGATTTATCACAAAGTAACCTTGCAGAGCAGCAAGGGAAGGGTGCTGGTTTTCATCCATGGTCTGATCATTGGGATAACCACAGGACAAAACTGGAAACTTGGCCCTTGTGCCACCCCATACCAAAAAAAATTCACCCCCAGGTGAATTGTAGGCCTAAATGTGAAAAGTAAATAATAAATCTTCTAGAAAATCACACAGGATGAAATACCTTTATGGGCTTAGTGAAGGTTCTTCAAAAAAGATTATAAAAAATACTTACTAAAAACAAAAAATTGATCAAAATTATGATCTTCTGTTAATCAAAAGACACAGGAGAGTGAAAAGGCAAGCAGCAGGATGAGTAATGGCACTACAAGCACACACCACTGACTTCTGCTTTCAGGAAGGTGAATGAACACACATTTTCATCTTCCTCTCACTAAGTACAGCTAAAATCCCTGGATATCACACGTACAACAAACCCAAGAAGACTCTGGAAGGTGGGGAGACAAAAGCAGACAGGTTGGGAGCTCAGGACCTGAGGAATGGGGCAGAGCCTCCCCTGGGTTCTCCCAGACGTGAGGATGAGAAGCTGGTAGTGGAAAAGCCCAGGCACAGACAAAGAAAGGATTAACAGAAGCCTGTATTCTCCAGCCTAAGAGCCAGGAAAGGGGCTACCCAGCATGAGAGAAAATTTTCAGACCATCACCAGCCACTTCAACGAAATTCTGTCCCTACCCGTAACCACACCTGCAGCCTCCCTCACAAGGCTGCAACAAGGATTCCAGCATCACACCAGTATGGTCTCAAACAAGGACCTTCCTTCCTGCCAGCCAAAGATGAGGACCCACCCTGCAGTGGCAGCAGAGAGCATGTGGGGAGCCTGACGTCCACCCCCACTGGCAGCAACAGAGGCCCCTCCTACTCCATACTAGGAGAGTCAGGACTTCCTTCAGCCCTGAGTGGTGATATGGACAAATACCACCATCACCCCCAACCCATTCCACCCTCCTGCCGCCACCATGGTGCCAGCAGTGACCATGTTGGGAGCCAGGACTGCCACAGCCATCCAGCAGTAACAATGTCACCTCCCATGCCCCAATCTCAGGTATCAACAGAGGCTGTGTAGGGAACTGGACTCCTGCCCCCACCCAGCAGGAACAAGGGGGCACCTCCACTCCTGTTGCTGGAGAGCTGTCAGAAAAAAATCAGTTACAATAGAAGGTTCAAATAAGATCCAGGGTCTCCTAACATGACGTGAAAGGGTCCAGGTTTCAATCTAAAGTCACCTGTGGCCAGCCGCAGTGGCTCATGCCTGTAATCCCAGCACTTTGGGAGGCCAAAGAGGGTGGGTCACCTGAGGTCAGGACTTCAAGACCAGCCTGGCCAACATGATGAAACCCTGTCTCTACTTAAAAAAAAAAAAAAGATGCCGGGCTCGGTGGCTCAAGCCTGTAATCCTAGCACTTTGGGAGGCCGAGACGGGCGGATCACAAGGTCAGGAGATCGAGACCACCCTGGCTAATACGGTGAAACCCCGTCTCTACTAAAGAATACAAAAAACTAGCCGGGCGACGAGGCGGGCGCCTGTAGTCCCAGCTACTTGGGAGGCTGAGGCAGGAGAATGGCGTCAACCTGGGAGGCGGAGCTTGCAGTGAGCTGAGATCCGGCCACCGCACTCCAGCCTGGGCGACAGAGCGAGACTCCGTCTCAAAAAAAAAAAAAAAAAAGCCGGGCACGGTGGCTCAAGCCTGTAATCCCAGCACTTTGGGAGGCCGAGACGGGTGGATCACGAGGTCAGGAGATCGAGACCATCCTGGCTAACACGGTGAAACCCCGTCTCTACTAAAAATACAAAAAACTAGCCGGGCGAGGTGGCGGGCGCCTGTAGTCCCAGCTACTCGGGAGGCTGAGGCAGGAGAATGGCCTAAACCCGGGAGGCGGAGCTTGCAGTGAGCTGAGATCCGGCCACTGCACTCCAGCCTGGCCAACAAGTAAGACTCCATCTCAAAAAATAAAAAAATAAAAATAAAGTCACTTGTCACAGCAAGAACCAGGAAAATCTCAAACTATGAGAAAAGGATAATTAACAGAGGCCAAGCTGAGAGGGCAGAGAAGTTAAAATTCTGACAATGATTTTATATCATCCATGATAAAATGCTTTGACAGGCAATTGCAAATATGCCTGAAACAAATGAATAAAAACCAAAAAACAGAAAATCTTGACAAAGAAATGGAAGCTATAAAGAAGAACCAAACAGAAATTTTAGAACTGAAAAATATAAAAACCAAATAAAAAGCTCAGTCAATGGTCTCAACAGCAAAATGGAGGGTGAAGAAGAAAGAATTAGTAAAATGAAAGATAGAATAAGAGAAATTACCCATTACCCAACCTGAACAATAAAGACAAAATAGACTGAAAAAAAAAAAAAAAAAAGAATCTGGGACACCTGTGAGATGTTAAGAAAAGATCTAACATTCCCATCAAGAGAGTACCAGAAGGAAAAGCGAGAGTGGAACTAAAAAAATACTGAAAGAAATAATGGCTGAAAAATTTTCCAAATTTGATGAGACAACCTACAGATTCAAGAAGCTGGGAAAATCCTCAAACAGGGTAAGCCCAAATCCATACTAAGCTACATCATAATTAAACTTTTGGGAACTAAAGACAAAAAGTTTTGAAAGCAGCCAGCGCTTCATTTATAGGAGAAAGTAATTTAAATGATAGCAGATTTCTCATCAAAAAACATGGAGGCCTGAAGAAAGCAGCACAATATTTTTCAGGTTCTGAGAGAAAAGAACCATCAACTCAGAATCCTATTCCCAGCATGAAACCATGACCAAAATCAGGACAATGAATAGATTCGTAGCCACAAAAGTTGTTTAGCAACCTTTGTAACCATGCCATCCTCCTGTCTCCTCACCCAGTTCTCAATTGCTGATCTTCTCTCTGTCACTGTAGATTTATTTGCATTTACTTGAATTTTATATAAAGGAAATACAGTATTTTTTTAAAGAATCCTGTGCCCAGAAAAGAAAAATGTTTTTCAGGAACCAAGGGGAAATCAACTTTGTCAGATGAAGACGAACTAAGAAAGTTTGTTGCAAGTAGGCTTACTCTAAAAGAATGGCTAAATGAATTTTTATAAATAGAAAGGGAATAATATAAGAAATAAACTTGAATCATCAGGAAGAAAGAACATGGTAAGCCAAAATATGGGTAAATATATTGGCTTTCATTCTCCTCTTAAGTGAATTATATTCGACTGTTGAAGTAAGTATAACATTGTCTGATGTGGCTATAAAGATGTAGAGAAGAAATATTTAAGAAAATTACATTGTAAATGATGGATGTTAAACAGATGTACTGGCCAGGCATGGTGGCTCATTTGTGTAATCCCAGCACTTTGGGAGGCCCAGGTGGGTGGATCACTTGAGGTCAGGAGTTCAAGACCAGCCTAGCTAACATGGTGAAACCCCATCTCTACTAAAAATATAAAAATTAGCTGGGTGTGGGTGGGTGCCTGTAATCCCAGCTGCTTGGGAGGCTGAGGCAGGAGAATCCCTTGAACCTGGGAGGCAGAGGTTGCAGTGAGCCAAAAATGTGCCACTGCACTCCAGCCTGGGTGACAGAGTGAGACTCCATCTCAAAAATAAATAAATAAAAATAAAATAAAGGGATGGCCGAGCACAATGGCTCATGCTTGTAATCCCAGCACTTTGGGAGGCTGAGGTGGGTGGATCACGAGGTCAGGAGTTCAAGACCAGGCTGGCCAAGATGGTGAAACCCCATCTCTACTAGAAATACAAAAATTAGCTGGGCGTGGTGGCAGGTGCCTGTAATCCCAGCTACTCAGGAGGCTGAGGCACAGAATTGCTTGAACCCGGGAGGTGGAGGTTGCAGTGAGCCAAGATCATGCCACTGCACACCAGCCTGGGCGACACAGTGGGACTCCATCTCAAAAATATAAAAAATAAAAATAAAATAAAATGAAGGAATGTACTACTGGGAGATAAGATTGCTATTCTCCAACTGAACTGGTAAAATGATAACACCAATAGACTGTGATCACCAGACATATATAATGTAATACCTAGAGCCATCACCAAACAAGCTATACAAAGAGATACACTCAAAACATTACAGATCAATCCAAATGGAATTCTACAGAATCCCCATGCCTAAGCAGCCACCAACCTGCTCTTTGTTTCTTTGGATTTGCCTATTCTGGAAATATTATACAAGTAAATCCATACAATACATGGCCTTTTATGACTGGTTTCTTTTACTTAGCATAAGTTTTGTCTGTGTTGTAGCATGTACCAGTGCCTCATTCCTTTTTATGGTGAGTAATATTCCACTATGTGGATATACCACATTTTGTGTATCCGTTCATCAGAATGAACATTTGGGTAGTTTTCACCTTTTGATTATTATTATTAATGCTTCTATACATATTCATGTACAAGTTTTTGTGTGGACATATTTCTTTTTTCACGGGTATATCCCAAGGGGTGGAATAGGTGTGTTAAATGATGTCTACATTTCACCCTTTAAGGAATTGCCAGACTGCTTTCCAAAGCAACGGCACCATTTCGCATTCCCACCAGCAATATACGTGAGTTCCAATTTCTCTCCATCTTTGCCAACACGTGTTATTGTCTGTCTTTCTCATGGTGGTCATCCTGATGAGTATAAACTGGTGCCTCATTGTGACTTTGATTGGCATTTTCCTGATGGCCAATGTTAAGCATCCTCTCATGTACATGTTGACCATTTCCACATCTTCTTTGGACAAATGTCTGTTCAAGTCTTTTGCCCATTTGTTATTTGGGTCATTTGTCTTCTTATTTGTGAGTCATAGAGTTCTTTATATTTTCTAGATGTAAATCCCTTGTTAGACATATGGTTTTCAAATATTTATTTTTCCATTCTGTGGGTTGTCTTTTTGCTCTCACAGTAGTGACCTTTAAAACACAAAAGTTGTAAATTTTGCCATAATTCAATTTTTCTATAGAAATTGTAGAGCTTGAATTTCTTTCGTATTCGTTCTTTCCAATCCTATAATTCAACCACTTAAATTAGTAAAGACCTACAGGATAACAGACCTCAAAGAAAGTAAACTGGGACTTGGAATTCAGAAAAGTGAGCTATGATGTGAAAATAATGCCTGGCGGGGCTGATGGGAATGATCTCTGGGCCACTGACACTTGTCTCCGGGTGCTGAGGCAGTGGCGTTGACGAGTGCATAGAGAGAGGCAGGAGAGCCACAGCTGAGTCCCCAGGTGCTCACTCTGAGAGTGCTGTCCTGGAATGCACGCAGGGAGCGTGTGAGCATGTACAGGCATGTAGGTTGTGGTCCACCACTTGCAGGGCTGACGGATCTTCAGCAAATGTTTCTCACTCAAGTGATGGTGCCCCCTCACTTCACACCTCAGCCTACAGAAAAGTGTCAAATGAGATGGGTGAGAATGTGATGAGCTCCTCAACTTCTAAATCCCATAGCTGTGTCTGTGACCTTCTGAAGGAAACAAGTCATCTTCCCTTTAGTTGTCCCAGCAGCCACATCCCCACATTCCCAGGTGGCTGAGAGACAGTGTGAAAAGAATATGTGCCTCGTTGCCCACATTTTGCATTCCTGAACAATTATTTATTGACGTCATAGAAAGAGCCCGAGTTTCATACTTTAATCAACATAATCAAGACTGCCAAAAGCAGGTTTCATGATTACTTCTTTTTTTTTTTTTTGAAATGGAGTCTTGCTCTGTCGCCCAGGCTGAGTGCAGTGGCATGATCTTGGCTCACTGCAACCTCTGCTTCCCGAGTTCAAGCAATTCTCCTGCTTTCAGCCTCCTGAGTAGCTGGGATTACAGGTGCGCACCACCAGGCCCAGCTAATTTTTGTATTTTTAGTAGAGACGGGGTTTCACCATGTTGGTCAGGCTGGTCTGAAACTCCTGACCTCGTGATCTGCCTGCATCGGCCTCCCAAAGTGCTGGGATTACACAAGTGAGCCACCACGCCCGGCCAGTACATCTCTTTCACATTCACCATTTATAATGTAATGAGGCCGGGCGCGGTGGCTCAAGCCTGTAATCCCAGCACTTTGGGAGGCCGAGACGGGCGGATCACGAGGTCAGGAGATCGAGACCATCCTGGCTAATACGGTGAAACCCCGTCTCTACTAAAAAATACAAAAACTAGCCGGGCGAGGTGGCGGGCGCCTGTAGTCCCAGCTACTCGGGAGGCTGAGGCAGGAGAATGGCGGAAACCCGGGAGGCGGAGCTTGCAGTGAGCTGAGATCTGGCCACTGCACTCCAGTCCGGGCGACAGAGCGAGACTCCGCCTCAAAAAAAAAAAAAAAAAAAAAAATAATGTAATGAGTCTTTATTAACCAGGCACAGGTAACCAAGTATTTGGTTGGTGCACAAGTAATTTTTGCCAACCTAATAAAATATGATGGATGCTTGGATGGAGGACAAATCCTGCATTTCCCACATGGTCTGAAATTTCCATTTTGGCCACAGGGCTGACAAAGGTCAACATTTCTGTTTCAAGGGAAAGACTGTTGTCTCATGCCCCAGCTCCAGCCCTGGGCCAGAGAGTTGGGTAGATAACTGTATTAGTCCATGCTCGCATTGCTATAAAGAACCACCTGAAACTGGATAAGTTATGAAGAACGGAGGTTTAACTGGCTCATGGTTCCTCAGGCTGTACAGGAAGCATGGCTGGGGAGGCCTCAGGAAACTTACAGTCATGGCGGAATGCAAAGGAGAAGCTGGCATGTCTTCACATGGCCAGAGAAGGAGGAAGAGAGTGAAGGGGGAGGTGCCACACACTTTTAAACAACCAGATCTCACGAGAACTCACTCACTATCACAAGAACAGAAAGGGGGAAATCCACCTCCATGATCCAATCATCTCCTTCTAGGCCTCTCCTCCAACATTGGGGATGACAATTCAACATGAGATTTGGGCGGGGACACAGATCTAAAGCATATCAACAATGCTAAGCCCCGCCTCCTACCTGGCGAGACCCCTACCCCTGGCAGAGGACCATGCCTTCCTCCCTCCATGTTCTCAGAAAAGAACCCATCATCGTCTTCATTTTAGGGGGTTTTTACAAATTAAATGTGTTTTGTCACAAGGGTTTCTGAACTTCACAGTTTTATTTTTTACTAGGAAATTAAAAAAGAAAAATTTCCCCTTGAAGAAATCTCACTTTTAAAAAGTTTTCTCCTTTCAATTTCTGATACTATTCATGTTCATTGTAGAACACATGGCAAATATAAATAAAAATAAAAAGGAGTAAAATCATCCCAAGTCCCACTACTGTTAAATATTTTTGCTAACATTTGTATGCATTTCTTTCCACTCTTTCTTGATACATATATTACCTAAATATAAACAGACCCCCACATGACATAATTCAGGCAATATCATGCTGGGCCTAGAGTTTTGTTTCTTGCTTTAGGGCTCTAGTTCTAAAAACATGCACTGCTGCCGGGCCTGTGCTGATTGCTTCTGCGGTGTGTTCTGTGGCATGGGTATAGATCAAGATGCTCCCCATGGTTGCCATGATCACGCCGGGAAGGTTGTTGTGTTTATATGGGGTTCTGTGATGACGTGATCCTACTAAGAGAGGATATAATGTGCTTATGCAGCTCCCACTGGGCTGGCCAAACGGTTTTAAAAAAAGTGCAGTGATTCCACGGGTTTCTCTGTTTTTGTTTTTTTAATTTCTGAAGGCTTTCATTCCACAAGCACTTATAGGGCTTACCTTGTATAATACTTCATACAATACTCACACTGTTCTAAGAACTTCAGAAATCATAAGTCATTTATTCCTTCTAACAACCCTATAAAATTGGGACTATTATTATCCCCATCTTACAGATGAAGAAAGCAAGTGATAAAGAAGTGGAATACTTTGGCTAGGGTCATCAAGGGAGGAAGTGGTGGAGATGAAATTCAAACCCAGGCATCCTGGTTCTAGATTCAGTCCTCATGGCTGCCATGTCTCATAACCTTCCACAACTCTCACTCTCCACCCAGGCATCCTGGTTCTAGAAGCAGTCTTCCCCTCCACCATGTCTCAGAGCCTTCCAGGGACTGTCACCCTCCACCCAGGCATCGTGGCTCCAGAAGCAGTCCTTATGGCCACCATATCTCAGAGGTCTTCCAAGGGACTGTCGCCCTCAACCCAGGTGTCCTGGTTCTAGAAGCATTCCTCATGGCCACCATATCTCAGAGCCTTCCAGGGGACTGTCAGTTTCCACCCAGGCATCCTGGTTCCAGAAGCGGTCCTCCCCTCTGCAGTATCTCAGAGCCTTCCAGGGGACGTCACTCTCTCTGTTCTTTCCCATGGTGAGTGAGAGGGCTTGCTCCCTGCGGTGGGTTTCTGTGAATGGCCTTGTCATGTTCCCACTGTGAGGACAAAATACTGAACTTATTTATTTAATATGGATATTTAATATGGATTCAAGTAAATGGCATCTATAGCCACAGGAGTTTGTGTAAGTGCTAGCAAACATAAGTTCAAATGTTCATGTGTTACATTTAAATTTTATGCAAAATCATTTTGAACTAGTGTGGTTTCTTGCCATGAATCTGGCTGCCCCCGTGTCTGAAGTTTTATTTGTCTGATCTTTTGACACCATCCTTTCTTTTCTCTAGGGAGGGAAAGAGTTGTCAACATATGATTTTACGTTTTCGTATTACACTGAAAAATAACTTTGGTGCCCATTACCCAGCTGTTGGCCAAGAACAGGTGAGCACCATACTGGAAGCTGGCTGGACACAGCTTGCTGGGCAGGGAGCCCAGGCTGTGAGCCGCAGCCTCTGTTCTGGTCTACGCTGCCTCTGTTTAATGGAGCAGTCACTTATACGTCTCAGTGGACAGAATCAAAGGGTGATCTGAATTTATTCCAGGCAATTTCTCCTTTTGTTTTTCTTAATTCATGAGTATGAATATTCTTTAATCAGGATTTTTTTATTGTGAGATATTTTTGGCGTTAGGAGGGCGCTTTCCTTCCCTCCTTCCTAGGAGTGCTGAGTGTTGGTGAACAGCTCCCTCTACGGAATGAAACTCCACAAAGTGCATCTGCAACTTTTCATAAAGGAAGGAGGAGGAGGCTGGTGCACACTCTGATAATAGTGGATAGTACTATATGCAAAGGTTCTCGTGGATAGTACTATATGCTACAAGGTTCTGATGGTACTCTATGCTAAGGTCCTCGTGGATGGTACTCTAGGCTAAGGTTCTCATGGATGGTACTGTATGCTAAAGTTCTGATGGTACTACATGCTAAGGTTCTGGTGGATAGTACTATATGCTGAGGTTCTCATGGATGGTACTATATGCTAAGGTTCTCGTGGATAGTACTATATTCTAAGGTCCTCGTGGATGGTACTTTATGCTAAGGTTCCGGTGGATAGTACTGTATGCTAAGGTCCTCGTGGATGGTAGTATATGCTAAGGTTCTGGTGGATAGTACTCTACGCTAAGGTTCTCGTGGATGGTACTATATTCTAAGGTCCTCGTGGATGGTACTTTATGCTAAGGTTCTGGTGGATAGTACTGTATGCTAAGGTCCTCGTGGATGGTAGTATATGCTAAGGTTCTGGTGGATAGTACTCTACGCTAAGGTTCTCGTGGATGGTACTGTATGCTAAGGTTCTCGTGGATGGTACTATATTCTAAGGTCCTCGTGGATGGTACTTTATCCTAAGGTTCTCGTGGATAGTACTCTTTGCTAAGGTTCTCGTGGATGGTACTGTATGTTCTTATGGAACATCAGTATAGTCCAGGAACTGTGACATCATTCTGATGACATCTTGTACTCTGTTGTCTCTTGTGAGGCAGACCTGATATGTGACACGATGCTCAGCAACACAAATGTCTAAACTGAAGAGACGATGGAGAGGAGATGCCTTAGAGGAGACGGAGCCATAAGTTGAGGCAATGGGTCGTGATCATCTCCAGCAGTTATTATGCATTTGTTAATGAGTCAGCACTCTGCTAAATGCTTTATTTGCATTCTGTTATTTAATTCTCACATGAATCTTTTGAAGTTGGTACCATTATCATCCCCACTCTTTGGATAAGGAAACTTATACTCCAAACTTAAAACCTGCTCAAGATCACATGGCTGCTAAGTGGGACGGAAGGGAGTAAAACCCAGAGGTCTCATTGCAGGACACTAACTCTTAAACACTGAGCTGTGTTAGCTTCCCAAATTTCATAATGGTATCACCACTCCTTAAAATACATCTGAACATAAATGTGTCATGATCTTTGATGGGTATTAAGTTTCTACAGTCAAAAATTTGCAGTAGAAGGAGTGAAGAGTTATAACAAAAAATAAATGTGGTAAAAATAGTAATACTAGGCTGGGTGCGGTGGCTCACGCCTATAATCCTAGCACTTTGGTAGGCCAAGGCAGGCGGATCACTTGAGGTCAGGAGTTCGAGACCAGCCTGGTCAACATGGTGGAACCCTGTCTGTACTAAAAACACAAAAATTAGCTGGGTGTGGTGGAGAGCACCTGTAATCCCAGCTACTCGGGAGGCTGAGGCATGAGAATCACTTAAACCCGGGAGGTGGAGCTTGCAGTGAACCGAGATCGCACCACTGTGCTCCAGCCTGGCGATAAGGCAAGACTCCATCTCTCAAAACAAAACAAAACAAAACAAAACAAAACAAAACAAAAAAAAGCAAACAAACCAAAAAATGATGTATAAGTCATACGGGGAATTCAAGTGAACAAGGAAGTCTGTGATGCACAGTGGGAGCAACCTGTGCTGCTCACGGCACCCCCAAGCCACGCTGCATGAGGAGGAAGAGAGAGAGAAGCTCAACCATTCAACCCAGGAAGTACTTACTAAGCCCCTCTGACAGCAGGTGCGGTGTCACCAGAGAACACTAAGGAATTAGACACAGTTCCTTTCTGCAAAGAATGAGCACAACAACTGCACAAATAACAAAATGCAAATGTGACTGCCTTGTGTGAGAAGTTCTGCCACGTGCCGGGAGTTCAGAGGAGGAAGAGACGTCTAATGCAGAGGGTCCCCGAGGGTGACCATGGAGGCGGTGACATCCAAGGGGACTCGGGTCAGGATTTCAGCGGCAACTGGGAAAGGAGGGTCCCCAGAAACAAAGGCCTGGAGGTGACAAACCCCAGAGCAGCCAGGCCTGGCTTGGCTGGAAGGTCAGGGACGCAGGAGCACACCAAGGGCAGAGGTCTTGAAAGCTGAGGTGCGTCCTCCCCGTGCTGACGAGCAGCCCCCACTGCCTAGCCTGGCCGTCAGCAATCTACCTTCTGTCTCTCTCTCTCTTCCTTTTTGTTCTGGACGTTTCATATAAATGGAATCATACAATATGCGGTCTCTAGAAGCATGAAGAGGGACTTTACCCAGAAACGAGGGGGTTCCCAGAAGGCTCCTGAAAGAAGTGAGACCCAAGGAGCAGGGTTGGACAGAGGGGCAGCAGCTGCCGTGCAGGGGCCTGGCCTGTGGCGGCCACGCTCCCCAGGATGGTGGGAGGTGTGGCAGGAGGCCCCACGGTCTGGCGGCTGAAGGAAGGTGTCAGCCACGCACCCAGAGCATAGTGGGGCGTCAGGAGGATCTGAAACAGCGAGTGATCTCCTTGCGTCTTCTATTTAGGCGGCCACCCCGATCTGTAGACAATATTGAAGGGCCACAAAGGTGGACCAGGAAGGGAACGGGTCCCGAGGCTCCTTTGATTGCCCGTGACTCCCAGACATAAGCAAATTCCAGCACACAAGGCAGCCAGCTCGCCTTGCCCACTGCACAGCTTGGCCCAACCCGTTTCCTCTTTCCAGTCGCTTCAGCTCCACTTCCACTCAGAGCTTAAATGTAATAGAAGAACGGGTTCTTTTTTTTTTTTTGAGACGGAGTCTCGCTCTGTCACCCAGGTTGGAGTGCAGTGGCCGGATCTCAGCTCACTGCAAGCTCCGCCTCCCGGGTTCACGCCATTCTCCTGCCTCAGCCTCCCAAGTAGATGGGACTACAGGTGCCGCCACCTCGCCCAGCTAGTTTTTTGTATTTTTTAGTAGAGACGGGGTTTCACCGTGTTAGCCAGGATGGTCTCGATCTCCTGACTTCGTGATCTGCCCATCTTGGCCTCCCAAAGTGCTGGGATTACAGGCGTGAGCCACCCGCCTGGCCAAGAACGGGTTCTTAAGGTACAGTCTAGAATATTTACAATTAGCTAGCTAAAGATAGAAAATGAGACAATGTAATGATGTGTGGTTTGACACATAATAATAGAATGCTAGATGGTAACCTTGCTTTTTTCTGATTTACATTTATACTGCAGAAGCTGACACCATCTGGAATGAGTAAACATTACATGTTCTGTCATGAGATATCTAAAAGCCACATACTAAACCTCTTAGTTTTTTAACAAATGAAAGGCAGTAGAAACATCTTTGCATTCTGACATAAAGGAAACTTCAAATGCATCTGGGCATTGTTTTACCGAATTAATATGAACATTTAATTTTGCCCCATGTAAACTTGCTCAGCCGTAAACAAACCGTCATGGAGACTAGATCAAATAATAAAGCTCATTGACTCCACACTAGAGTAAATAATGACATCAGAGTAAGTTACAGCCCTACAGATGTTAGACAAAAGGAAGGATTTTTAGGTCTTTATTGAGATGTAAATTACATACTGTAGGAGTCACCCATCTAAAGTCCACAACTGAATAGGTTACTATCTTCAGAGTGATGTAGCCATCAGCATGACTTAATGTTAAGAGCATTTGCTTCACCCCAGGAAGAAACGCCACACCCATTAGCAGTCACACCCCACCCCCACCCCAACTCCCACCCCACCCCCACCGCATCCTCCACCCCATCCCCCACCTCAACCGCAACCCCCACCCCAACCCCCACCCCGACCCCCACCCCAACCCCTACCCCATCCCCCACTCCAACTGCCACCCCATCCCCCACCCCAACTCCCACCCCACTCCCCACCCCGACCCCCACCCCGACCCCCACCTCATCCCCCACCCCCACCCCCACCCCAACCCCCACCTCATCCCCCACCCCCACCCCCACCCCAACTCCCACCCCAACTCCCACCCCAACTCCCACCCCGACCCCCACCCCGACCCCCACCCCATCCGGCACCCCTAGCAACCACTCATCTCCTTTCTGTATCTATAGAATTCTCTGATTCTGGACATTTCACCTAAATGGAATCATACAAGATGTGGCCTAAGAAAGATTGTCTTTCATTGTAATATGAATAGCTTCATTCATTGTAATATTAATACTCACAATAAGAAATGTCTTATACTACAACTTAAATTGCTATTCCTAATGAGAACCATGGGGAAGAAGTCCCGTTAGGGCATTGTCACAATGTCTAAACAAGGGTCTCTCAGAAACTTCTAACTCTGCTGTGTCTAGCATGCGAGTTCCTGCGTGCTGTTTAACGGAGACCTCGTCTACTTTGTCTAAACAAACCAGACCACGCCCGGCCTAAAGTCTGATTACGTGTTACCAATCTTAGAAGAAAAAAATTCAGGAAAATAGCTTGTGTTCTGACTAGCTTAAAATTTTTATTTGCTATTAATTTTAAGTAGTGTAGGAAGTTAAAATACAGAAGAGAGAGCTAAGAAAATGACTAAAATTGATTGAATATGTTGTCTTGAAACAACTGGTATACCCTTGAAATATGTCCTATTATTTATATAAAACCATCACATTCTCAATCCACCTGGACATACTGTTCATAAGTTTACAAAACAAAATGTTGAAAGGTGCCAAAGACGGCCAGGCGCGGTGGCTCACGCCTATAATCCCAGCACTTTGGGAGGCTGAGACGGGTGGATCACGAGGTCAGGAGATCAAGACCATCCTGACTAACACGGTGAAACCCTGTCTCTACTAAAAATACAAAAATTAGCCTGGCGTGGTGGCGGGCGCCTGTAGTTCCAGCTACTCAGGAGGCTGAGGCAGGAGAATGGCGTGAACCCGGGAGGTGGAGCTTGCAGTAAGCCGAGATCGTGCCACTGCACTCCAGCCTGGGGACAGAGCAAGATTCCATCTCAAAAAAAAAAAAGAAGGTACCGAAGACAAAATAAATTATTTCAGTTAATTGAAAAGAGCCAAAAGGCAACAAACAATAAAAGGAAGGTTAAAATGTTGTCTTTACTGAAAATTCATTTTTGGTTATTGACAATTCATCAGTAATATTTATATATGTGCATATTCCATACAAATGTGTAAGATAAAATTTTTGAATAAACATTTTAAATAGAAGACTAAGTTTATTTTCTATTAGGAACTTTCATATCCTTTAAGTGGAATAAAAATGCCTATGTTTATTATTAAAAGTACACGTACGTATAGAAAAGGAGAGGAGAGAGGGCAGGACTTGCAACAGTGCTGCCAGTGGCCATCTCTGGGCAAAAGAAATGTGGACAGTTTTCATTTCAATCTTTTTACTTCCTCAAAGTTTAAAAAGCTCTATAATGAATATGTATTACTCTTGTGCAAGAAAGAATTGTTTTTTTCAGAAAAACACTAACAAGCGCTTTTTTTGTCTTTCCTCAAATTTTGTGCGTCTTTCTCGTTGACAATGGATGGTTGGTTTTCAGAGATAAATTTGTCATGCTAGTAACAAGTTTTCTGGAGCTTTTTGAGATTAAGTTCACGACATTGCTGTAAGTCATGTTTGGAACCACTTTCTGCCCTTCCAGTTGTTGTAGAAAGCAAATTGCCACCCATGGCCCTTCTCTGCTGCCGGCTCCCCGACCACAGGATGCAGAGAAGGATGGGGTGCGTCTGTGCCCAGGCATGTGTGATACCTCGCCATGTGGAAGGACAGCCAGCTGGAGGCACAGGACATGCCTGAACTGTGCTGCAAACTAGAAGACACAAAAAATCTGGGTTTTTATTCCAGAAAACGGTCACGGACACATGTAATCAAGACCTGTGTTTCTCTGTCCATTGTAGAAAGAGATCCAATCCTCTTAGTCTCAACTTAAACTAAGATTTTCACAATATCAAATTTTCATGGAAACTGCCTTCAGCATAATAAGTACAAGTAATTTATCTGATAAAAGAATGTCAACAGCAAGTACAGTATAATTTGTGTGGTGACAAATCGTCCCCATCCTTCCCGGGAAGAAAGACACACGGCTGTGTGTGGAATGAATCGGGGGCAAGGTCAAGTAGAAGCACTTGTGTTTAATATGCAGCTTCCAGAAACATCACTCTATCCTTTCAGAGGATAGATGCAAATTATAGCTAATAAAGTTATTATAAATAATTGCTGCTTCTCCTCTCTTGCATATTCAGTGAGTTTGGAATGGGAGGAGAGGCAGTTATGAATGAGACACCTATAAATGATGAATTAGGAGACATCCTATGTGGCACTTGTCATTGTCACTGGATTCAGAGAGGTATTTTCATGAAATCTGAGGTCAAATTGACTGAGAGATTTCGCCAGCCAGGGTGAGAAGTACAAGGTTGAGAATGTCTCTCAGATGCTCACACAGCACCTGCGGATACCTTGGGGAATGACACAGGCGAGGAAAAGGAGCAGGTGTTAATTTTTCACATAATAAGGGCTGGAACAAATAACAGACATGAGTACTATGAAGGGGAAAATTAGTCACCCTGTAGTATTATGGGCACAAATATCTCACAATGAGGTGGGATGACAATGTCTGTGGAGACCCTAACCTGTGTCAGGTCCTGAGCCAGGTGGGGAAGTTAGGAATTCAATTCCAGCAGCTTCTGCTGATAATCAAGACACAACACCAACAGGAAGCAAGTGACAGAGGCCCACCCGGTGCTGTGGGGGGAAGGAGGGGTCCACCCAGCATCACACACACGAGTGGCAGGCAGCCCTCTTCCAGGAAGAGTGCCCGGCCTGTGCCTTGAGACCAACAGCCAGGCTCAGCAGGAGACCCAGTGCAGACAGAGCCTGCGTGGAGGCTGCACGGGAGCCGGGGCAGGTGACAAGCAGTTTCCCAGAGTGCAACCAGAGTCAGTCTCAGCTGCAGGGAGGGCAGCCTCGAGGGGAGGACCCGTGAAGGAGCAGAAACTGGGGGGGCAGCAGCGCTCAGCCCACTGGAGACAGCATGAGAAGGGGCAAAAGGGGCCGGGTCCAGCACCTGGCTTGCGCTGTGGGCTGGAGGGAGTAGGGCAGCACAGCCTCTGCTGAGTCAGGCACAGACCCAGGGAGGGGTCAGACGGGACTCACAATTTGGCCCGCCGCCAGCGAGCCACGGACGGGACTCACATCCAGGTGTCTGCAGTAGTCAGACTGTTGGAGTGGTGATCACCAGCTGGGGGAGGAGGGCACGGAGTGTTGCCCTGTGGGTAAAGGGTTTCAGATTCGCAAGACCACAGAGAGAGAGCTGCTGCACAACAGTGTGAGTGGCGTCGACACCACCGCAGTGCACACTTAGCAAGAGTTGAGAAGGTACATTGCATGCCATGTGTTTCTGACCCCACATACACTAAGCGAGATACAAGCCCACGTCGACCTCCAAGTCCTTGCTCTTTCGTGGCAGCCCCTAGCGCTGTGATTGAGACCCAGCTCCTGCCTGCCGGGCCTCACGGGCCTCTGCCGTCAATCAAGTGGTAAGACTTCTCAGAACCGCACAAGCCAGAATCTGACCTGTTACTCTTTGACACTGTTTAATATGTTTTAGACATGTTTGCCGCTTTTTATATAACTGCTTATGAAAATCACATAGAGACTGTTAACTAAGTAGACGCTCAGGTACACACATCATTTGCAGCAAGCTAAAAATGACCAAGCATGGGCCACGTAGCTGCTAAGCCTGTTCTGTTTTCCGACCTCCTAAGAGAGTCCCTCTAGGCTTTGCCTTCCCGGCTTCCGTACTGACCACAAATTCATGTGTTCCTGGCATTTGCCTCATCTGTTAACTCCAGCTACGGGAGAGACTTGGCACTCTTGGAGCAAAAACATCCAGAAGTAGCCCAAATCCATTGGAAGGTTTTCCAGGAGAATGGGAGGTGCTGGTGTCACAGAGCACCCAAACTCCCAAGAAGAAGATGAAGACTTGGGGAGTCCCTGGAGGCGATGGGCATGCACCACAGTGGGGCTCTCTGCTGCGGTGAGTCTCCCGCCTGTATCTAACAGTGGGAGGTCATCGGCAGGTGAGTTGCTGCGCTAGTGAAGAGAACGCTGGAAGAAGTGGGAATTGTGCCATGCTGAGGGGCGCCATCTTTGTAAGAGGTCAGGACCAAAGTGGGTCAGAACTCCGTTCCTACAGTGTACAGTGCATCTCTTTCTGGCAGGACTTGCTGTCTTAGTTTTTGTTTGTGGTTTGGTTTTGTTTTTCGGCCTAGAAGTTGGTGAGTGATGCTATTTGACTCCAGCAGGAAGTCCCAGGTGCTGTCACCACAGTGAGCACCCAGCGGCCCCAGGCTGGGCTGACTGCAAGAGTCACTGCTACCGCTGCTGTTTGTGGCAGCCTGCCATGTGACCGTGATCTTCTGTGTCACATGACACAGGTTTTTTGTCTTTTCTCACATTTCATGCCTCTTTTTCATTGACAGTGGATGGTTGGTTTTCAGAGATGAATTTGTCAGGTAACAAATTTTCTGACGATTTTGAGATTAAGTTCATAACATTGCTGAAAGTAATGTTTGAAATCACTTTCTGCCCTTCCAGTTGACGTAGAAAGCAAATCACCACCCGTGGCCCTTCTCTGCTGCCGGCTCCCCCACCACAGGCTGCAGAGCAGGCCAGAGGTACATCTGTGCCCAGGTGTGTACAATCAAGCATACACTTCAAGGTGTTCCTTGAAACAGTCAGGAGAAGTCCTTTATGCCTCCCAGGTTTTCTTGACTGTTTCAAGGTACACCTTAGAGGGGGATGTACTGCCCAAGTTGGCCAAGATGCAATGGCCAGCCTTGATGGTTTCGGCTGTGGGTTTTTGAACTGAGCCACACTAAATCCCAGCCGGTGCTGGAAGACACTCAGGCATCCCCACAGACTTTCATCAGGACCCCCAAAACAGCCCCCAGCCCTTCCACATCCATTGGTTAGCCGTGGTCTGCAAGTCCTCCGGAGGGCAGGCAGCAGTCACGGCTGCAGTTGTGCCCCTTTGGACATCACGCTGGCCTTGGGCAGAGCCTCCGGGAGAAAGGGCTCACCAGGGTGCTGTCTTCAGTTGCGTTGCATTTCCTCAGAGCCCAGGGCAAGGCCGCTCCAGATGCAGCTCTGCTCAGCACGGCTCCCGAGTGTGACGCTGGCCCTAGAAAGGAAGACACGCCAGCCACGAGGACTTGGCTCTGTCTGTCCAGCTCCAGGTAGTTTCATTGCCAGAAGCAAAAGCCCTCACTTGAGATTTTGGCCGATGGTCCCTCTGCCCTCTTCAGAGCTTAGACGTGGGTTGGATGAGGGTGGGCTGTGGGCATGTCACAGATCCACTGGGCCAGACTCAGCAGCCGCCCTCCGAGAACCACGCCCCCCTTTCTGGGCTAAGCGCATGGTGATGATTTCGTTAGCTTCTTGTCCTAGGAGCCCCTCAGGTCTATGTTTTTGTAACAGCTTTTTTGAAATGTCACTCAAATGCCATACCGTTCACACATTTAATGTGTACAACTCGGTAGGGTTTTAAAGATTATCATTAATTTTTTGAGACAGAGTTTCTCTCTGTTGCCAAGGCTGGAGTGCAGTGGCATGATCAGAGCTCACTGCAGCGCCAACCTCCCAGGCTCAAGTGATCCTCCTGCCTCAGCCTCCCAAGTAGCCAGGACTACAGGCACGTGTCACCACATCCAGCAAATTTACTTTTGTTTTTTGTAGAGACAGGGTCTTGCTATGTTGTCCAGGCTGGCCTCAAACTCCTGGCTTCAAGTGAGCCTTCTGCCTCAGCCTCCAAAAGTGCTGGGATTCCAGGCATGAGCTACCATGCTGGGCCACAGTTCCGTAGTATAGCACATTTTAGTATTTTCATCACCACACCTAACTTGAGAACATTGCATCACCCCAAAAGGAAACCCATGCCCTTAAGCTGTCACCCTCACACATGCCCGGCCCCACACAGTCATTAATCTGCCTCTCTGTCTGTGGACTTTCCTATTCCGGATCACATAAGACCTGGCCTTCTGTGACTGTCTCCCTTCACCAAGCGTGTTCTCAAGGCTCAGCCACAATGCAGCCCGTGTCGGCACGTCATGTTACCATGTAGTATTTCATTTTATCACAATTAGTTTATTCTTTCATGAGTTAAGTAGGAATCTGGGTTATTTCCACCTCTTAACTATCATGAATAGTGTGGCTATGAACATTTATACACAAGCTTTTGGCAAGTTTTCATTTCTTGGAAGTTACATGGAATGCATGGAGCTGTTGGGTGAGATGGCTGCTCCCTGCTTCATCTCTTGAGGAATTGCTGCCTGGTTTTCCACAGCAGCTGCACCATTTCCCTCTGTTCTCTTGTAAACCAGCTTCTTGTGGTCTCTTCTACCAGTATTGTAGAAATGTCCAGGCATGTCGAAGTCCCACTAAAGCTGAAACTGCAGATGTTGCTTTAATTATACTCACACAAGCTGGGCGTGGGGGCTGGCACTATGCCAGCTACTCAGGAGGCTAAGGCAGAAGGATCACTTGAGGTAGAGGCCGCAGTGAGCTGTGATTGTACCACTGCACTCCAGCCTGGGCAACAGAGCAAGACCCTGTCTCAAAAAATAATAAATAAATAAATAAAACAGAACACCTAAGTGAGAGAATCAAAGAGTCTGCCTTAAAAAAAATTTATACTAGGCCGGGCGTGGTGGCTCATGCCTGTAATCCCAGCACTTTGGGAGGCCGAGGCAGGTGGATCACAAGGTCAGGAGATCGAGACCATCATGGCTAACACGGTGAAATGCTGTCTCTACTAAAAATATAAAAAATAAGCCAGGCGGGCGCCTGTAGTCCCAGGAGAATGGCGTGAACCCAGGAGATGGACCTTGCAATGAGCTGAGATCGCGCCACTGTACTACAGCCTGGGTGACAGACCAAGACTCCATCTCAAAAAAAAAAAAAAAACAAAAAACATTTATTTATATTAGGGGCCAGGCGTGGTTGCTTAGCCTGTAATCCCAGAACTTTGGGGGGCCGAGGCGGGCAGATCACAAGGTCAGGAGTTCAAGACCAGCCTGGCCAACCTGGTAAAACCCCGTCTCTACTAAAAATACAAAAATTAGCCAGGCGTGGTGGCACATGCCTGTAATCCCAGCTACTCAGGAAGCTGAGGCAGAAGAATCACTTGAACCCAGGAGGTGGAGGTTGCAGTGAGCTGAAATTGTGCCACTACACTCCAACCTGGGCTACAGAGTGAGACTCTATCTAAAATATATATATATATATATATATGTGTGTGTGTGTGTGTGTGTATATATATACTAACACTTACATGGTATTTTTATACTCACTGTCAGGTGTTGAGGGTGAGGAGATGGTGTCATTGTCAGGTGTTGAGTGATGGTGAGGAGATGGTGTTGTCACTGTCAGTAGTTGAGTGAGGGTGAGGAGATGCTGTTGTCACTGTCAGGTGTTGAGTGAGGGTGAGGAGATGGTCTCACTGTCAGTTGTTAAGTGAGGGTGTAGATGATGTCACTGTCAGTTGCTGAGTGAGGCTGAGGAGATGGTGTTGTCACTGTCAGTTGTTGAGTGAGGCTGAGGAGATGGTGTTGTCACTGTCAGTTCTTGAGTGAGGGTAAGGAGATGCTATTCACTGTCAGGTGTTGAGTGAGGGTGAGGAGATGGTCTCACTGTCAGTTGTTAAGTGAGGGTGTAGATGATGTTGTCACTGTCAGTTGCTGAGTGAGGCTGAGGAGATGGTGTTGTCACTGTCAGTTCTTGAGTGAGGGTAAAGAGATGCTATTCACTGTCGGGGGTTGAGTGAGGGTGAGGAGATGGTGTCACTGTCAGTTGCTGAGGGTGAGGAGATGCTGTTGTCACTGTCAGGTGTTGAGTGAGGTTGAGGAGATGGTGTTACAGTGCCAGTGCTGTGAGAATGAGATGGTGTTATCAACATCAGTTGTTGAATGTAGGTGAGAGATGGTGTGAACAGTGTCAGCGGCTGAGGGTGAGGTAGAGAAATAATGGGTGAAGTCCCTTGTCAATTGGGAGGCCATTGGTGTCTTTTGAAAGTAGTTAGTGTCTGTGGAGTGGCGTGTATTCAAGCTACATGAAAAGCAGCTGAGAAGCAAACTGGCAATCAGAAAGTGGCAGCAACAAATTAAGAATATTCATATTCACAGGCAGGGCGCGGTGGCTCACGCCTGTAATCCCAGCACTTTGGGAGGCCAAGGAGGGTGGATCACGAGGCCAGGAGATGGAGACCAACCTGACTAACACGGTGAAACCCCGTCTCTACTAAAAATACAAAAGCTAGCCAGGCGTGGCGCCTGTAGTCCCAGCTACTCCGGAGGCTGAGGCAGGAGAATGGCTCAACCCGGGAGGCGGAGTTTGCAGTGAGTCGAGATCGCGCCACTGCACTGCAGCCTGGGCGACAGAGAGAGACTGTCTCCAAAAAAAAATTAATATTCATAATGACCATTTTTTATAATGAAAAAGTAATACATGCAGATGGGGGAGGATCACCTGAACCTTGAAAGGTGGAAGCTGTAGTGAGCCGTGATCAAAATACTGTACTCCAGCCTGGGTGACGGAGAACCCATCTCCAAAAAACAGAAAAGAAAAGCATTTATAAGTTCATGTTGAACAGTGTTTCAAACACATAGACAAAATGTGTATGTCACGAAAATGGAATATCAGAAAAACACTGGTTAAAACAACACAAAGTGAATAAACCAGAAACAGGCGAGGTGAGCGGTGCTTCAGCTTGCCGGCTTCCAGGGGCAGTGGGTGATGGAGGTGGAAGGGGGCTGTCCTTGGGACAGGAAATGAAACAAACCCAACCAAAGGTGTATATTCGTTTATTCAATATCGTTTTTCTTTCTTGTGTAGATTGAGGGTGTAAACCTCGTTTCTGACAGTCGCCTTTTCAGCAGGCCGTGGGCCTAGAGGTAGGGGATGTGGACTCAAGCTAAAGACCAAGAACCAGAGGAAAGAAAGGAAGAAAGCGGCAGTGAGGAAGCAGGACAAGAACATCTCGGAAATTCAGCCCAGCGCGGTGGGCGCGCCTGGGGTCGCGCCGCTTTGGGGACCAAGGCCACGGAGCACGACCCTGCCTGTGAACGCACAGACACCAACGGTTCCAAGGGCGCCGGCATTAAGCGCGCACCGAAGGCGGGCTGGAGAAGCGCGAGACGGCAGCAAGAAGGGTACTACTCCCGGCAGCACAGGCTCGGGACCAATCAGGAGGTCGAGCGCGCAGAACTTCCAGGAGACGGCTGCGAGGTCCTTCCACCCGCGGACCAGAGCGCGCCCGGCTGAACCATGACCCACGTGCGGTGCCTCCCGCGCTACCAGAAGACCAGCCCGCGGCGTACGCAAGCCCCGCCCCGCCGATCGGTGACGTCGTCGGGCCCGTCACGCGGCGGGGGCGGGGCCTCAGAACGCGACGCCCCTCGCCCCAGGCTTAGCCGCTCGTGACGTCATCGCCCGGATTCCACCGCCTTCCGCGCCGCGCTTTTGCCACCTGGGGCACGTCATCGTGCGCCGACGCCCAAAGGAGGGCGGGCCTAGCGACGCCACGCCTTCCGCGTCGCGTCGCCGCCGCTCTTGACGTCATCGGACCTCGCCGCTTGGCGGAGGCGGGGAAGGCCCGCGGGCGGTGCCTCAGCCGGGGTTGGCGCTGAGGGGAGAGGGCGGGGAAAAGGTGGCGAATTGAGGGGAAAGCGGGAGGGGCGGGAAAGGGGCGGCCGGAACATGGCGGACGAAATCCCGCTGTACCCGGTGCGTAGCGCCGCGGCGGCCGCAGCCAGCCGTAAACGCGCGGCCTACTACAGCGCCGCGGGGCCCGGGCCAGGAGCCGACCGGCACAGCAGGTAACCGAGGCGGGACCGGCGCCCGTCCCCCGCAGACGCGCCCCGGGGCCCCAGTCCAGCGCAGGAACCTGGAGCCGGGCGGGTCTGGGGTCCTACCGGCGCGCCCCATCTGTGCGCCGGGAGTCGGGAGTCTTGGGCGTTCTGGGCGCGCCGCAGCTGTGGCGTCCGCTGTGGTGAGGGCCGCGGGCAACTGCCGGAGCGAGCGTCTGCATCCCGGGACGCCTGGGCCGAGCGCGGGAGCCAGAACGGGAGCGGAGAACCGCGGTCCGGTGTTGAGGGGTGGCTGCTCTCCTAAAGTAAACGGGGATCAAAGGTCCTGATTTATGGGATAATTCAGAGTCTCCGAAACTTGTTTGGATAGCCGTATGAATTGTGAAGGTGACAGATGCAACTTTTAATTATATTGTTAAAAACACACTGCTTATTGAAATGACTTCTGTTCGACATTTCGGTATCTTTGCTAGGCGCACTTTTTACTTAAACACATACATACAAAGTGCTTTTTGTCGACACGTAATTTTGCCTTTAGAAAGGGAAATGGAGTATTGAGAACGGTTGACTTGTTTAGTGGGGCCACAGGTTAGCGGTAGAATTAGTGTACAGACCTTTCATACCCGAGATTAGATTTAACTCATATTTAACTTATTTCTCATTCAAAGAAAAGAAGAAAACTTTAAAAAATAAGTATTGCTTCTTACAGTTTTTGAAGTTTTATTCCAGAGGAATTGTAGAAAACATAATTTCACTCAATATGTAGTTGCTTCAGAATTTGAGTTTTTGAACAATTTTTGGTTTCGGCCATTTGAGAGACTGTACGTACAGCCCAGAGTACGTATCGGAATGTTACAACGCTGATTTGTGTGTTGATTTACCCACTAGCTGTTTGCTCTTGGGTAACTTAAACTCAAAGCCATGGTTTCCTCATCTGTAAAGTGCTGGATAATATTTTTTCTTACGGAATTATTGGAGATTACAGTAGAACATGTGTAAGGTGCCCTTTTTTCAGTGCTTGGTTGAAAGTGGGTTCTCTGGAACTACCATTTCTCCTTTCCTCCTTGGTGTTACCTATAGCAGTAATTATGTTCGTTATTTTAGGAGTTCATTATTTGGAAATGTGCCACCTGTTTCAAAATAGGTTTCCGTCACAGATTGAATCCGTTTTTGCCTCATGTACTTTGAAGCACTGTCATGTGGTGCACACACATTCAAGATTTTTTGTCTTCTCGGTGGATTGTTCCTTTCATGGTTAATGTTCCTCTGTGTCTGGTACCAAATTTTCTTTGCTCTGAAATCTTCTTTGTTAGATATTGATGTCGCCATTTATGCTTTTTTTGGATTAATGTTTGCATGGTATTAGCTTTCAACTTACCTATGTTGAATTTGAAGTGAGTTTCTTGTTGGATCTTATGATCCTATTTTTTATTGACTATGTCATTCTCTTTTGATTGGTATATTTACACCATTTACAGTTACAGTAATTATTGATATGTTAGAATATAAGTGTGCTATTTATTATCTGTGTTCTGTTTCTTCTGATTCTCATTGCTGTTTCTTTTTTTTTTTTTTTTTTTTGCCACTTTTTGGGTTACTTGGACACTTTTGGTATCCGTATAGTGTGTTTGAGATTAGGTGTTTGTATAGTTTTCACAGTGCTTGATCTGGGTATTACAGTATACATATGTGACTTATCACCATGGTGTATTGCTGTATTTCACCACTTCCAGTCAAGTGTGGAAACCCTTCTTTCAGTTAAGTCCTCACTTTAAATATCATGTCCTGGGTATCAGATGGTGTTACAGATGGTTGACACAGTTTTTGTGTCACTCGTCAAATATGGTTTGTAAAACTCATGATGATAAGGATAGTGTATTGCACATACCACGTGCCCGTATTTCCCCTTTTTCTATTGTTCTTCCCTTTTTTTTTTTGAGACAGAATCTTGCTCTTTTGTCCTGGCTGGAGTTAGTGATGTGATCATAGCTCATTACAGCCTTGACCTGTTGGGCCCAGGCAATCCACCCATGTAGCTGGGACTACAGGCACATACCACCATGCCTGGCTAATTACAAAAAAAATTTTTTTTTTTTTTGAGACGGAGTCTCGCTGTGTCACCCAGGCTGGAGTGCAGTGGCTGGATCTCCGCTCACTGCAAGCTCTGCCTCCTGGGTTCCTGCCATTCTCCCGCCTCAGCCTCCGAGTAGCTGGGACTACAGGCGCCCGCCACCGCGCCCTGCTAGTTTTTTTTGTATTTTTAGTAGAGACGGGGTTTCACCGTGTTAGCCAGGAGGGTCTCGATCTCCTGACCTCGTGATCCGCCCGCCTCGGCCTCCCAAAGTGCTGGGATTACAGGCTTGAGCCACCGCGCCCGGCCAAAAAAGGATCTTGCTATATTGCCCAGCTGATCTCAAGTGATCCTCCTGTGTCATCCTCCCAGAGTGTTATGATTAAGGCGTGAGCCATGGCTGCTAGCCTGCCATTCTATTCTTTGCACTTGAAAAATCTTGTGCCGCTTCCTTCTTGCGTCCATGGTTTCTGATTAGGATGCTGCTGTCACTCAGATTGATGTTCCCCTGTAGATAATGTGTCATTTCTCTCTGGCTGCTTTCAAGTTTTTACTTTGTCTAGTTTTCAGAAGTTTAATTATGATGTGTCTTGTCATGGATTTTATGTTTGGTTTTTTTGGTTTGTTTTTTATTTTTTTTGGTCTTCGACTAAATTTAGGAGGTTTTTAGCCATTATTTCTTCAACTACTCTTTGTTGTTGTTGAAATAATGGAGAGTTGCTCCCACTCACTTCTCTCCATTTGGATTTCCAGTGTTAAGAAAGTTGAATCTTACGTTGGTGTGTCATAATTCCCTTAGGCTTTTTCCTTGTTTCTTTTCTCTGTGTTGTTCAGATTGTGTACATTCTATTAATCTGTTCTCAAGTTCCCTAATTCTTTACTCTGTTATCTCCACTCTATTCTGTGAATGTTTTGGCTCTTGGTTTGACAGATGGTTTTCGATTGTCTCTTGGGTATTTTGTATATTAGGAGAATTTGGGTTCTATTTATATCTTTTATTTTGGCGTGCAGCCACCCTGTTTAGATTCAGCACATAGGTCCTGGACTACATTTGTGGCCTGTGGTTCTAAATGACATTTTAATTCTCAGAGCCTTTGTGCTGTGATCTTTGGTCTGCTTGGTTTATGTGGTATCACTGGGGCTCTTCCTGGTCTCTGTTGGTGCTGCGTGAGAGCGAAAGGTGGATTTTCCTAGGCCTGGTTTCTCTTGTTAAAAGATGGAAGTGTCAGACACATGGGGATGAAGAGGCTTCTTTGGCTGGGCCCTGGCTGTGGCTGTATCCCATCCATATGGACCCAGTGGCTGCCCTGGTGTCTCTGGGTTGGAGAAGAGGAGTGTTAGCACCACTGTGGCAAAAGGGTTCCTGTGGCACAATCCCTCTTGCTGGTGACACCTTGATGCTCTGATGTCTTGGAGCAAGATCTTAGGTTATGGATAAAAAGGTTTTTTGGACTGGGCTCCTTATATGGTAGGGTTGCCCCTGTTGGTGCTGCCTGGCTCTCCCTAATGAGAGAGAGGAGTCTCAGGCATGAGAGGCACAGAGCCTTGTTGGGCCAGCAGCTTGTAGTGTCAAGTTCCCCTTACTGCTCCTGCCCAGATGCCCCACTATCCTTTGATGGGAGAGGGGAGTCTCATGTCCCAATATCCCTTGGTGGGAGAGGGGAGTCTCAGGCCCCAATATCCCTTGCTGGGAGAGGGGAGTCTCAGTAAATCACTGCTGTCTTCTTACCTTCTTTCAGAACTCTCCTTTGATTGGCTCTTGCTTAATTACCAGGGCTTATAGTTGGACTTACTGGGGAGGAGCAGAGAAATGGGTCTGTGGCATTTTGTCTGGACCAGAAGTTGTGCTTCTACATTATTTTCTGAAGTTGGGTTTTATTTTATCGTGGTAACATACGCATAGTTTAAAAAGTTAAGTGATGCTTTTGCAAGGCGTACAGTAGGATACTGTGACTCTACCTGTATGTTGGTAAGTATTATTTGGCTCTTGAAAAGAACATTTATTTTGCTATTGTTAGGCGGAGTGTTCTGAAGTGTTGTTTATTTCCTTTTAGTTAATGGTCCTGTTGAGTTCGTCTTTCCTTGCAGCTTTGTTTATTCTCTTTTTTTCTTTTTTCTTTTTTTTGACATGGTCTCAGTCTGTTACCCGGGCTAGAGTGCAGTGGCATGATCATGGCTCAATACAGCCTCGACCTTTTGGGCTCAAGCCATCCTCCTGCTTCAGCCTCCAGAGTAGCTGGGATTGTAGGCACACGCCAACATGCGCAACTGATTAAAAAAGTTTTTTTTTTGTAGAGATGGGGTTCCACTGGACTTGAACTCCTGGGTTCAGTGATCGCCTTCTGTCGGCCTTCCAAAGCGCTGGGATTACAAGCATGAGCCAGTGCACCCTGCCTCTTTTTAGAGTTTTATCAATTTTTGTTTGACATATTTTGTAGGTCTATTGTTTGGTGCATACACGTTTGAGATTCCTGTGTGTTCTTGATGGATTGACACTTTTATCATTATGTAGTTCACCTGTGTGTCTCTGGTAATTTTTCTGCTCTGAAATCTACTTTATCTGACACTAATATAGCCACCTCTGCTTTCCTTCAATTAATGTTTGCATGGTATATAATTTTCCATCCTTTCACTCTCAGGTAACTTACATTTGAAGTGAGTTTCTGGTAGTTGTCATACGGTTGGTTCTTTTTTTACCCACTGCCATTGTCTGTCTTTTGATTGATGTATTTAGAGGGTTTATGTTCAGTATAATGTTTGATAATGCCATTTTATTTTTTGCTTTCTGTTTTTGTTTCTCTGTTTTCTTTTTCCTGCCTTATGGGTTATGCTTCAACATTTTTTAGAATTCTGGTTTATCTATAGTGTTCTTCAGTGTATTTCTTTGTATAGATATTACTTAGTGGTAGCTCTAGGAATTACATTATGTATACATAACTCATTGCAGTGTACTGTTGGTATTTTAACAGTTGTTGGGTGAAGTGTAAGAGCTTTGCCTCTTTAAATCCCTTTATCCTCCCGTTGGTAATATAATACTCATGTAAAAGTATATGTAGATTTTACATACATAAAAGTATATAAATATTTCCCTTATATACAATTAGAACCCCATATCAGACAGTGTTATAATTTTTGCTTTATCTCTCTAACAATCTAGAATATTCAAGAGGCAAAGGAAAGCCTATGATATTGACCTACCCTTTTTGCCCTTTCTCTTTTCTTATTTCCTGATAGTTCACAATTTCTCATTTTTGTTCTATTTCAGTAATTCTCTGTTCTTTTATGGTAAGTCTACTGGAAGCAAATTCTGTTCGTTTTCCTTCATCTGAAGATGCTTGTATTTCTCCTTCATTCCTGAAGGATAATTTCACCAGATACAGAATTTGGAGTTGACAGTTCTTTTCTTTCAGCACTTGAAAAATGTTATTATGCCACTTCTTTCTGGTCTCCGTGCTTTCTGATGAGAAATCTGATATCATTTGAGTTATTTTTCCTTTTGAGATAGGTGTCACTTTTCTCTTACTACTTTCAAGCATTTTTTTTAGTCTTTAGTTTTTAGTCGTTTGACTATTCTGGGTCTTGGTATGAATTTCTTCAGGATTACCCTGTTTGGGGTTTGCTTAGCATCCTGATTCTTTAAGTTTGTATCTTTTGTCAGATCTGAGAAGTTTGCAGCCATTCTTTGAGTGCTTTTTGAGCTCTACTCTCCATCTCTTCTTTTACCCTGGTGACACCTTGTGAAATCTTGTTGTACCGTAGGGTCCTGAGTTTCTACTCATTTTTTCTAAGTCCATTTCCTGTTCATCTTGGGCTGTTTCTATTGTTTTGTCTTAAAGTTCACTGATTTTTTCCCCCATTTTAAAAATTTTACTGTTGAGCCCATCCATTAAGGTTTTTAGTTTCAGAATTTCCAGTTGATTCTTCTTCATACTAGCAGTGTCTCTTCTGAGACTTTATATTTTTTTCATTTGTTTCAAGTCTGTTCATAATTGTCCATTGAGACATTTTTATGATATGTGTTTAAAAATCCTTGTTAGATAATTTCAGTGTCTGTGTTGTTTTGATGTTGACATCTATTGATTCTCTTTTCTCATTTGAGTTGAAATTTTTCTGGTTTTGGGGATAATGAGTGATTTTCCAGTATAGCCTAGACATTTTGTTATGAGATTTGGGATCTTATTTAAATCTTTTGCTTATCGGGCCTAGTGGTAGTGGTAGTGGAATGTGGGGATTACTGCCAGAAGGGGGTGAAGAGCCAGGTTCCCTTCACAGCCCCTTTTGACATCTGGAAAGGGAAGGTGCCATGTGACTGCTGGCTCCCCAGTGGTCTCTGCTAGCACCACCTTGGCTGGGAAGGGGAGGAGTGCCTAGTTACTGCATGCCTGTGGCCTCCACTGACATTGCATGGGTGGTGTTACCTTTTAGAAGGTGGTTAGATTTTCCACTTCTCACTAGGCCTCCTCTGACAGTGATAGAGATGGGTAGGAGTGCTTTATTACTGCCAGTTGGGGGTATTAAATAAAATGTACCAGAGGCCATTATTTCAGACTAAGCTCCTGCCCCAGGCCAAGCAGACCAGAACAAACCAGAATGGAGTCACTTGTGCTAGGTGCCACAATCAAACTAAATTAAAAACAGACCAATTTCCCCCCAAACAAGAGATTCACAGCAACCAGTCATAAGGGGGCCAAACTGAGCCAGCGTAAGAGAGTCCTCTCTACCCTGTAAGGAAAGTAACTTTGAAATGCCCAATCTGTATTTTGTTCCCTGAATCTACTTTCTGCAGCCTTTTCTGGCTGCCAAGTTTACTTCTGCTGCTCAGCTGATCTGAGTATCTTTCTATTTCATAGATGAAATACTGCCTGATTTGCTAATAAAAGCCAGTTCGATCTTTAAACTAAATTTTTTGAAACTTTAACAGGGATGAGCGTCTGGCACCCTTGTGCATGTACCCTACAATGACTGCCAGGCTTGGATGGATGTCTCCACTCCCCACTTGGTCTGCCCTGACACCATCTGGGCAGTGGGGAGAGTATCTTCCTACAGCTGGGCAGTGTGGGAGTCCAGGCTTCACTCACTCTTTGCTGTTTCAGTGTGGGTGAGGCTGTGCTTTTTCTGTCATCTTTGGATGGGATATTCCTATCAAAATTTTTTGTTCTGCTAGGCTGCCCTTTTCCTAGCCCTTTGGCTAGAAAGACCAGACTTTTCTTGGGGACTTTTTTGGTCTGTGTCTATTACTTTTCTGGTTGCCAACTCTCTAGTACACAACATGGGCACGAGACCAAAAGGGAATACTGGAAACTCACTGATGTCTTGTTCTCTGAGTCCAAGGACCTTACTGGTCTGCCCTCTTCTCTCCACCTTTTGATGTTTAATGTCCAGAGTTTTTATCTGTGTTTAGTGGGAAGAATAGGGAGTAGCACATTTACTCTATCTTGCTCTAGAACTGGAAGGAAGGAGCATTTTACATTTTTTCTTTTTTCTTCTTTTTATGTACTCTTTTTTATTTTAAAATTGCTTCATTTACTCATTTTTAACAGCTTTTTTGATATAGTTTATATATATACAAGTTACCCTACTTAAAGTGTATAGTTCAGTGTTTTTTGTTTTTTTTTTTTATGCTTTAAGTTCTGGGATACATGTGCAGAATGTGCAGGTTTGTTACATAGGTTTACACATGTCATGGTGATTTGCTGCACCTGTCAACCCATCATCTACATTAGGTATTTCTCCTAATGCTATCCCTCACCTAGCCCCTAACCCCCTGTCAGGCCCTGGTGTGTGTTGTTCCCCTCCCTGTGTCCATGTGTTCTCATTATTCAGCTCCCATTTATGAGTGAGAACATGCGGTGTTTGGTTTTCTGTTCCTGTGTTAGTTTGCTGAGAGTAATAGTTTCCAGCTTCATCCTTGTCACCGCAAAGGACATGAACTCGTCCTTTTTTTATGGCTGCATAGTATTCCATGGTGTGTTTGTGCCACATTTTCTTTATCCAGTCTATCATTGATGGGCATTTGGGTTGGTTCCAAGTCTTTGCTATTGTGAATAGTGCTCCAATAAACATACATGTGCATGTGTCTTTATAGTAGAATGATTTATAATCCCTTCGGTGTATACCCAGTAATGGGATGGCTGGGTCAAATGGTATTTCTAGTTCTAGATCCTTGAGAAATTGCCACACTGTCTTCCACAATGGTTGAACTAATTTAGACTCCCACCAACAGTATAAAAGCATTCCCATTTCTACACATTCTCTCCAGCATCTGTTGTTTCCTGACTTTTTAGCGATTGCCATTCTAACTGGCGTGAGATGGTATCTCCTTGTGGTTTTGATTTGCATTTCTCTGATGAGCTTTTTTTCGTATGTTTGTTGGCCGCATAAATATCTTCATTTGAAAAGTGTCTGTTCATATCTTTCGTCTGCTTTTTGATGGGATTGGTTTGTTTTTTTTTTAATTGTAAATTTAAGTTCCTTGTAGATTCTGGATATTAGTCCTTTGTCAGATGGATAGATGACAAAAATTTTCTCCCATTCTGTAGGTTGCCTGTTCACTCTGATGGTCGTTTCTTTTGCTGTGCAGAAGCTCTTCAGTTTACTTAGATCCCATTTGGCAATTTTGGCTTTTGTTGCCGTTGCTTTTGGTGTTTTAGTCGTGAAGTCTTTGCCCATGGCTATGTCCTGAATGATATCGCCTAGGTTTTCTTCTAGGGTTTTTGTAGTTTGAGGTCTTACATTTAAGTCTTTAATCCACTTTGAGTTAATTTTCGTATAAGGTATAAGGAAGGGGTCCAGTTTGTTTTCTGCGTATGGCTAGCCAGTTTTCCCAACACCATTTGTTAAATAGGGAATCCTTTCCCCATTGCTTGTTTTTGTCAGGTTTGTCAAAGATCAGATGGTTGTAGATGTGTGGCATTACTTCTGAGGCCTCTGTTCTGTTCCATTGGTCTGTATATCTGTTTTGGTACCAGTACCATGCTGTTTTGGTTACTGTAGCCTTGTAGTATAGTTTGAAGTCAGGTAGCATGATGCCTCCAGCTTTGTTCTTTTTGCTTAGGATCGTCTTGGCTATGTGGGCTCTTTTTTGGTTCCATATGAAATTTAAAGTAGTTTTTTTCTAATTCTGTGAAGAAAGTCAGTGGTAGCTTGATCGGGATAGCATTGAATCTATAAATTACTTTGGGCAGTATGGCCATTTTCACAATATTGATTCTTCCTATCCGTGAGCATGGAATGTTTTCCATTTGTTTGTGTCCTCTCATTTCCTTGAGCAGTGGTTTGTAGTTCTCCTTGAAGAAGTCCTTCACATCCCATGTAAGTTGTATTCCTAGTTATTTTATTCTCTTTGTAGCAGTTGTGAATGGGAATTCACTCATGATTTGGCTCTCTCTTTGTCTATTATTGGTGTATAGGAATGCCTGTGATTTTTGCACGTTGGTTTTGTATCCTGAGACTTTGCTGAAGTTGCTTATCAGCTTAAGCAGATTTTGGGTTTTCTAAGTATACAATCGTATCATCTGCAAACAGAAGCAATTAGACTTCCTCTTTCCCTATTTGAATAACCTTTATTTATTTCTCTTGACTGATTGCCCTGGCCAGGACTTCCAATACTATGTTGAATAGGAGTGGTGAGAGAGGGCATCCTTGTCTTGTGCCAGTTTTCAGAGGGAATGCTTCCAGCTTTGGCCCATTCAGTATGATATTGGCTGTGGGTGTCTCATAAATAGCTCGTATTATTTTGAGATACATTCCATCAATACCTACTTTATTGAGAGTTTTTAGCATGAAGTGGTGTTGAATTTTATCGAAGGCCTTTTCTGTATCTATTGAGATAATCATGTGGTTTTTGTCATTGGTTCTGTTTATGTGATGGATTACGTTTATTGATTTGTGGATGTTGAACCAGCCTTGCATCCCAGGGATGAAGCTGACTTGGTCGTGGTGGATAAACTTTTTGATGTGCTGCTGGATTTGGTTTGCCAGTATTTTATTGAGGATTTTTCACATCGATGTTCATCAGGGATATTGGCCTGAAATTTTCTTTTTTTGTTGTGTCTCTGCCAGGTTTTGGTATCAGGATGATGATGGCCTCATAAAATGAGTTAGGGAGGAGTCCCTCTTTTTCTGTTGTTTGGAATAGTTTCAGAAGGAATGGTACCAGCTTGTCTTTGTACTTCTGATAGAATTCGACTGTGAATCTGGTCGTGGGCTTTTTTTGGTTGGTAGGCTATTACTGCCTCAATTTCAGAACTTGTTATCGGTCTATTCAGGGATTTGACTTCCTCCTGGTTTAGTCTTGGGAGGGTGTATGTGTCCAGGAATTTATCCGTTTCTTCTAGATTTTCTAGTTTATTTGCATAGAGGTGTTTATAGTATTCCCTGATGGTAGTTTGTATTTCTGTGGGGTCAGTGGTGATATCCCCTTTATCATTTTTTATTGTGTCTGATTCTTCTCTCTTTATTTCTTTATTATTCTGGCTAGTGGTCTGTTTTGTTAATCTTTAAAAAAAACCGGCTCCTGGGATATTCATTATTATATCCAGCCAAACTAAAGTGAAGGAGATATAGACACGAAAAACCCTTCAAAGAAAAGGGTTTGAAGGGTTTTTCGTGTCTATCTCCTTCAGTTTAGTTGGGCCGGATATACAATTCTGGGTTGAAAATTTTTTTATTTAAGAATGTTGAATATTGGACCTCACTCTCTTCTGGCTTGTAGGATTTCTGCAGAGAGATCTGCTGTTAGTCTGATGGGCTTCCCTTTGTGGGTAACCCGACCTTTCTTTCTGGCTGCCCTTAACATTTTTTCCTTCATTTCAGCCTTGTTGAATCTGACGATTATGTCTTGGGGTTGCTCTTCTCAAGGAGTATCTTTGTGGTGGTCTCTGTATTTCCTGAATTTGAATTCTGGCCTGTCTTGCTAGGTTGGGGAAGTTCTCCTGGATAATATCCTGAAGAGTGTTTTCCAACTTGGTTCCATTCTCCCCATTACCTTCAGGTATACCAATCAAGCGTAGGTCTGGTCTTTTCACATAGTCCCATGTTTCTTGGAGGCTTTGTTCATTCCGTTTCATTCATTTTTCTCTAATCTTGTCTTCACGCTTTATTTCATTAAATTGATTATCAGTCTCTGATATCCTTTCTTCCGTTTGGTTTGGCTGTTGATACTTGTGTATGCTTCATGAAGTTCTCGTGCTGTGTTTTTCAGCTCCATCAGGTCATTTATGTTTTTCTCTATACTGGTTATTCTAGTTAGCAATTCCTCTAACCTTTTTTCAAGGTTCTTAGCTTCCTTGCATTGGGTTAGAACATGCTCCTTTGGCTCGGAGGAGTTTGTTATTACCCACCGTCTGAAGCCTACTTTTGTCAGTTCGTCAAACTCATTCTCCGTCCAGTTTTGTCCCCTTGCTGGTGAGGAGTTGTGATCCTTTGGAGGAGAAGAGGCATTCTGGTTTTAGGAATTACCAGCATTTTTGGGCGGGTTTTTCCTCATCTTCGTGGATTTATCTACCTTTGGTCTTTGATGCTGGTGTCCTTCGGATTGAGTGTTTGTGTGGATGTCCTTTTTGTTGATGTTGATGCAATTTCTTTGTTTGTTAGTTTTACTTCTAACAGTCAGGCTCCTCTGCTGCAGGTCTGCTGGAGTTTGCTGGAGATCCATTCCAGATCCTGTTTACCTGGGTTTCACCAGTGGAGGTTGCAGAACAGCAAAGATTTCTGCCTGTTCCTTCCCTTGGAAGCTTTGTCTTAGAGGGGCACCTGCCAGATGCCACCTGGAGCTCTTCTGTATGAGGTGTCTGTTGACCCCTGCTAGGAAGTGTCTCCCAGTCAGGATACACGACGGTCAGGGACCCACTTGAGGAGGCAAATCTGTCCCTCAGCAGAGCTCAAGCGCTGTGCTGGGAGATACGCTGCTCTCTTCAGAGTTGGCAGACAGGAGCATTTAAGTCTGCTGAGGCTGTGCCTATAACCTGCCCTTCCCCTTAGTGCTGTGTCCCAGGAAGATGGGAGTTTTATCTATAAGCCCCTGACTGGGGCAGCTGCCTTTCTTTCAGAGATGGCCTACCCAGAGCGGAAGAATCTAAAGAGGCAGTCTGGCTGCAGTGGCTTGGCTGAGCTCTGATGGCGGCTTTGTTTACATTGTGAGGGGAAAACCACCTACTCAAGCCTCAGTAACGGCAGGCGCCCCTTGCCCCACCAAGCTCGGGCATCCCAGGTTGACGTCAGACTGCTGTGCTGGCAGTGAGCATTTCAAAGTGAATCTTAGCTTGCTGGGCTCCGTGGGGGTGGGATCCACTGAGGTAGACCGCTTGGCTCCCTGGCTTCAGCCTTTCCAGGAGAGTGAACGGTTCTGTCTTGTTGGCATTCCAGGTGCCATGGGGTATGAAAAAAGACTCCTGCAGCTAGCTCGGTGTCTGCCCAAATGGCTGCCCAGCTTTGTGCTTGAAACGCAGGGCCCTGGTGGTGTAGGCACCCAAAGGAATCTCCTGGTCTGAGGGTTACAGAGACCGTGGGGAGAGCGTAGTATTTGGACCAAAATGCACTGTTTCTCACAGCACAGTCCTTCAGGTCTTCCCTTGACTAGGGGTGGGAGTTTGCCTGACCCCTTGCGCTTCCCGGGTGAAGCAACACCCCTCTTTGCTTCAGCTTGCCCTCCGTGGGCTGCACCCACTGTCTCCCCAGTCCCAGTGAGATGAGCTGGGTACCTGAGTTGGAAATGCAGAAATCACTTGCCTTCTGCCTTGATCTCACTGGGAACTGCAGACCAGAGCTATTCCTATTCAAGCATTTTTTTTTTTTTTTTTTTTTTTTGAGAGGGAGTCTTGCTCTGTTGCTAGGCAGGAGTACAGTGGCACGATCTCGGCTCACTGCAACCTTTGCCTCCCAGGTTCAAGCGATTCCCCTGCCTTAGCCTCCTGAGTAGCTGCGACTACAGGCTCGTGCCGCCATGCCTGACTAGTTTTTTTTTTGTTTTAGTAGAGGCAGGCTTTCACCATGTTGGCCAGGATGATCTCCATCTCCGGACCTCATGATCCACCCGCCTCGGCCTCCCAAAGTGCTGCGATTACAGGCGTGAGCCACTGCGCCCAGCCCAGTGTTTTTTAGAATATTCATAGATAAATGTAACCATCACCAAAGTCAATGTTTGAACATGTTCATCATGTCCAAAAAAAACCTCGTACCCTGGAGCTACCACCCTCATCTTGTCATTTTCCATTCCACTTATCCCCCAACCTCCTATCTATAGAGTTTTTTCATTGTGGTAAAATACAGGTAATTTAAAATTTACCATTTTAACTATTTGTAACAAGTCACTAATTTCACAATGGTACACATTTCCCAAAATAGAAATATTAGAACATAACGATTTTGCTATAAACTTTATTCACTTCCCAATTTAAATTTTGGAAAGTGTGTGCTATAGAATAGAAGTAAAAAAAAAAAAAAGAAATGTAAGTTAGTGTATTGTCTTAATTTACCAGAAGCAGAATTTTACTTTGTGTAGCCTAGATATCCACACTGGCAGTTGAAAACGAAATAGTTATTAGAAAAACAGCTTTCATAGGAGCTTTACTTCGCTTTGTGAGCTTTGAAAGTTTCCTTCCTTGACCATATGAAAATGACATTTTGTTCTTACGTATAAAGAATTGTAGTTACTGTATTTTAGAAGTTCTCAGGTTTTCCTTGAAGTGGAATTATTTTTATTTCATTATAATCATACTATTTTAGAACACAGTATATTTAAAAGATAATGTTGGTTGGTTGTTAAAATGTATAAAAATTTTCATGATTGGGCTTGTATTTTATAAAACTTTCCAAGGGAAGAATTAGATGTGATTTGAGTATGATGTTAGTCCATTTTTGCATTGCTATAAAGAAATATAATACTTGAGGCCGGGTAATTTACACACACAAAAAAAAGAGAGAGAGATTTAATTGGCTCATGCTTCTGTAAGCTTTTCAGGAAGCATGGTGCTGGCATCTGCTTCTGGGGAGGCCTCAGGAAGTATACAATCATGGTGGAAGGTATTGGGGAGCCAGCATGTCACATGACAAAAGGGAGCAAGAGAGAATGGGAGGTCCCAGACTCTTATAAACAACCAGATCTCACGTGAACTAAGTGAGAACTCACTTATCAATCACCATGGGGATTCATGAGGGGACCACCCCTACCCCATGATTCAGTATCTCCCACTAGGCCCCACCTCTGACATTGGTGATCACATTTCAACATGAAATTTGCAAGGGACACACATCCAAACCGTATCATATGGTTGAGGAAGATTGAAACATTCAATAGCACATTGCCTTTATTATCATTGAGGATGAGGATGTTACTGTTTTCATATGTCATTAAGTAAACAAAATGATGTGTATCACACGTAGTAGCTCATAGTTCACTGGGAATGCAATTACTTGTGAAGTCTGTTTTCTACAAAGTCGTGAGACATTGATTTCTCCTTCGCATTGTTAACATCTGGGTGAAAATAAGGTATTTGTTAAATTGGTGTTTCCCATTTTTGCGTTTTAAGTGATGGTGGTGTCATTCAAATTATCTTTGCAGTTAAATGAAGAATGAATGACACAAAGCATTGTTTTGTTTATCCATGTCCGTTATTAGTTTTTCTTTGCTTTTGTCAGCAGTGTGACTACTGGCCCTGCCCAGAGGCATTTGCAATCTTCTAATAGTTAAGTTTTAGCATTGAAAGATACTAGTGTTAAGAACAGATGTCTATTGTCTGATTATTGGTAAAACATTAGTGTTTCTTGGTAGAAGCAACACAATTTTTTTTAATGTTAGATTTCTCATTCTGAGAGTCTATACACAATTTTCTATGAATAATAAAACTTTGATAATTATGATAGTCTAATATTTTACTAGTTGTAAAAATGAAACTTCTTTTGCTGTGATGGTTCACAATTGAAATGCCTTTTTTTTTTTTTTTAAAAGGCATAGTACTAATTCTTAAGACAGTATTTATCTAATTGTCCAGTCCCAGGATTCGTTGAAATCAGAGACATTTTCTTAGGGATTCTATAGGAGTTTCCTTTAAAAGGTCTATGTAGGCCGGGCGCTGTGGCTAACACCTGTAATCTCAGCACTTTCGGAGTCCGAGGTGGGCGGATCACCTGAGGTCAGGAGTTTGAGACCAGCCTGGCCAAGGTGGTGAAACCCTGTCTCTACTAAAAATGTAAAAATTAGCTGGATGTGATGGCGAGCACCTGTAATCCCAGCTACTTGGGAAGCCAAGGCAGAAGAATTGCTTGAACCTGGGAGTCTGAGGTTACAGTGAGCTGAGATTGCACCTCTGCACTCCAGCCTGGGAGACAGAGCAAGACTCTATTTCCAAAAAAAAAAAAAAAAAAAAAAAAGAAGTATAAAATAAAATAATCTCAAGATTAAAAAATTATTTACACTTGCCAGAATAGAAATGTTTTACTTCTTTCTTTATTTTTTACACCTAATAGTATTAGCATGAAGACAGAGTTGATAATAGGGAACATCACAATTTTAGGTAACTGAAGTATGTATCCTGAGCTAATTGGCTATATAGCTTCAAATTTCTGGGTTTGCATTTACATAACATTGGATATTGTACCATTATAATTCAGAAGTTTTTCTCAGTTTATGTATAGCAGTGTTATTCCAATAAATTGGTGTTCAGTTTTCTTGTAGAACATTTTAGAAATCATTAGCTCCAAGGTTACTGTATATGTAATTCCCATGGGGGAAATGACATCTCAGCTTAGGGGACTATTTCCATGTTCCTTTTGCTGCGTTTTGCTACTAAAGTCAAGGCATATTTTTCAGGCAGCCATCCCTTTAATTTTATTCATTTATCTGCTGGCTTATTTATTTATTTTAACGTCTTACCCTTTGTCTTAGTCCATTTTGTGGTGCTGTAACAGAATATCTGAGACTAGATAATTTATAAAGAACAGAAATTTATTTCTCACACTTCTGGAGGCTGGAAGTCCAAGATCAAGGTATTGACATCTGGTGAGACCTTCTTGCTGTGTCCTCACATGGGGGAGGATGGGAGGGCAAGAGAGGAAGAACGTGGTTTCCTCACATGGCAGAAGAGCAGGATAGAGCGAACCCATTGCAATATGCCCTCTTTATGATGGCATTAATGCGTCATGAGGGTGGAACTATTGTAGCCTAAATGCTTCCCATTAGGCACTATCTCCTAAGACTGTTGCATTGAGGATGAAGCTTCCAACACATGAATTTGGAGGGGACAAAAACATTTCAACCATAGCACCATTTGTCTCCTTTGCTGCTATAGAGGGGAGAGTCCCAATTTCTCATTAGTTTATGCAGCTTGCTGCTTACTAATGACTTATCAATGACAGTTCAACCTTGTAGTTGTATTTGATGAAGGAAATATGCACATTTCTTTATAGCACTTAGTTTTTTTGCTTTGTTTTCTACTTTACTGACATGCAGGCAAAGGGGGAGTGTTTATTTTTAAAGAAGCTTTGAGCATTAGACATGTTTTAAATATATTTCTTTAATATCGATTGGCTTCAAATTGACAAATGGGATCTCATTAAACTAAAGAGCTTTTGCACAGCAAAAGAAACTACCATCAGAGTGAACAGACAACCTACAGAATGGGAGAAAATTTTTGCAACCTACTCATCTGACAAAGGGCTAATATCCAGAATCTACAAAGAACTCAAACAAATATACAAGAAAAAAACAAACAACCCCATCAAAAAGTGGGGAAAGGATATGAACAGACATTTCTCAAAAGAAGACATCCATACAGCCAACAGACACATGAAAAAATGCTCATCATCACTCGCCATCAGAGAAATGCAAATCAAAACCACAATGAGATACCATCTCACACCAGTCAGAATGGCAATCATTAAGAAGTCAGGAAACAACAGGTGTTGGAGAGGATGTGGAGAAATAGGAACACTTTTACACTGTTGGTGGGATTGTAAACTAGTTCAACCATTATGGAAATCAGTATGGCAATTCCTCAAGGATCTAGAACTAGATGTACCATATGACCCAGCCATCCCACTACTGGGTATATACCCAAAGGATTATAAATTACTCTACTACAAAGACACATGCACATGTATGTTTATTGCGGCACTATTCACAATAGCAAAGACTTGGAATCAACCCAAATGTCCATCAGTGACAGACTGGATTAAGAAAATGTGGCACATATACACCATGGAATACTATGCAGCCATAAAAAAGGATGAGTTTGCGTCCTTTGTAGGGACATGGATGCAGCTGGAAACCATCATTCTTAGCAAACTATCACAAGAAGAGAAAACCAAACACCGCATGTTCTCACTCATAGGTGGGAACCGAACAATGAGATCACTTGGACTCGGGAAGGGGAACATCACACACTGGGGCCTATCATGGGGAGGGGGGAGGAGGGAGGGATTGCATTGGGGAGTTATACATGATATAAACGTTATGCACATGTACCCTAGAACTTAAAGTATAATTAAAAAAAAATATATCGATTGGCTTCTAAGAAGTGTTTCTCATCGAAATGGAAACAATAAGGCTATTAGATATTTAAGATAAAATGTAAGTTTTTAAGCTAGTTATTGTATTGATTTACTTTTACTTAGATACATGTAAATTATGTGCCTTCCAGTACTTGCGAGTTGAGAGTTCCTAATTTTTTTTTTTTTAAACCTTTGGCTGCAGTTCAGATAGCTGTCCTTGTTTCTTACCATGGCAGTGCTCTTGGGTTTGGTATCATCCATTCTGTCGTCTTTGTTCATAATTGTTTTTACTCATTTTAAAAGTATGTTCCCAGAATTATACTTAATTGCTGGAAACGTTGATTTTTCTTGAGTGACAAACCAATTAAGTGTGTATGACACCAGGCAACAAAGACACTTAAGATTCTGCACTTTTCCTGTCTCTGAAAAAATCCATTATTCATCATCTTACTGTTTTTAAATACTGAGGTAAAATTTTCAATACAATAGGAAAATTGTCTTGGAAATGGAATAAATTGCTTGCCAGTTCGAAGGCTCCATTTCTGGAGTTGAGGTTACAAAACATGATGTTGCTTGTATTTCTTATCTTTCAGAACTCGTTGTGCTGAGTTTCCTGCATTAAACTTGATAAGATTGTGACTTTTACTAAAATAAGACATAACTGTTGAAATAATGAAAAAGACCAAAAGTCTCATTTTGTGTATTATATTACAGTATATTTATGTGGTGTTTTGAATTTTATTTGCATTTTGTATAAATATTCATTTTCTAGTTGACTGTTTTAAAAGAAGCAATCTCATACAGAGAAGAAAAAAATGACATTTTAAGGGAAAAATATTATTAATGTTTTAGGTCTGTTACTTCACAGATCATGTAATTTTTTGCCTAAATTATAATGAAACTTGTATGTTGTAAGGATGTTCTGTGATGCTGTCAATAGTGGTTGGAGTTGTGTATAAAAGATTATCTGGAGACACTTCAGCAAGTAGCATTTGGATTGGTAGAGTAGGGTGTTTAAAAGAGGGGTGAAAAGAAGTGACTACCATTTTTCCTAACGCATTTACTTTCAACAAAGTTCTTCTCTGTGATTATTTTTAGTGACAATATTCTAATTCCATTGTATATTTCACCAATTATTTATTCATGGATATTGTGCTTTTTGCCGTGTTTCCTTGGGTCTTTTTCAACATCACAGCACAGTGGTGGTTACCTTTGTAGAGAAATGCTGAACACATTTTAAATTTCCATGGGATAATGAGAAACCCTGGTTAAAGTTTATTTACATTACAGAAATAAAAAGCTTTCAATGCAGCTTCAAAAATTGTTCTCCACTTTTACCAGCGATTACGAGTGCCTGTTTATCCAAGGCTGTTGGCCATATTGAATGTTAAGAATTCTTTTTTACATTTGGTAAGCAAGACATGGTCTCTTCTTGTTTGAATTTGCATATTTAAAAGTCCTCTGTGAAGGCATAAGAATGATGCAATGGACTTTGGGGATGCAGGGGGAAAGGTTGGGAAGGGGGTGAGGGATAAAAGACTACAAATTGAGTTCATTGTATACTGCTCGGGAGATGGGTGCAGCAAAATCTCACAAATCACCACTGAAGAACTTATGTAACTAAATACCACCTGTTCCCCAAAAGCCTGTGGAAATAAAAAATTATAAAAAAAATAAAAGCCCTTTGTGAAAACAAAAGTTATTCCAGGTTTAAAACCTTTCAATAGCTTTCCATTACACTTACAATTAAACCCCTTTCTGATGCTTGGCCTGCACTGTGTCCCTTGTTCCTACCCATCTCTTCAGCTGCTTCTGGTGTCCTGCTCCCCTTGGCCCGCTGTGCACGTGTCCTGCTGGCTTTGTGTTGTGGCTCTCTACAAGGTCTCTGCACTAGTTGGCCAGTCTTCCTAGGCCTTCAGGGATTGGCTGCTTTACCTCCAGATGTCACTACTTGGGGCCTAGCATCTTGGGTGAGCTAAGGAAGACCTCTCCCTCACTTCCAGTCTTATGAAAAAAATTATTTTTAATTATTCATTGTTATGGATACATAATGGTTATGCACATTTATGGGGTACATATGATGTTTTGATACATGCATACAACGTGTAATGATCGAATTGGGTAATTGGGATATCCATCACCTCCAGCATTTATCATTTCTTTGTGTTAGGAACTTCCCAATTTTATTCTTTTATTTATTTGAAATACACACTAAATTACTCTTAATTATAGTTGCCCTGTTGTGCTACTGAACACTAGTTCTTATTCCTTGTATCTCACTGTATTTTTATACCCGTTACCCATCCCTTCTTTGTCCCCTACTCTGTACTACCCTTCCCAGCCTCTGATAAGCATCATTCTACTCTCTGTCTCCATGAGTCCAACTCTTTTGAGCTCCCACATGTGAGTGAGAATGTGTGATATTTATGTTTCTGTACTTGGCTTATTTTACTTAAAATAATGTCCTCTTGTTCCATCAATGTTGATGTAAATGACTGGATCTCATTCTTTTTTACTGTTGAATAGTACTCCATTGTGTTTATGTACCACATTTTCTTTATCCATTCATCTGTTGATGGACACTTAGGTTGCTTCCAAATTTTAACTGTTGTAAACAGTACCGCAGCAAACATAGGAATGCAGGTATCTCTTTGATAACACTGATTTCCTTTATTTTTGGTATGTACCCAGCAGTGGGATTGCTGGATCATATAGTAGCTCAATTTTTAGTTTTTTAGGAAGTTCCAAACTGTTCTTCATAGTGATTGTACTAATTTACATTCCCACCAACAGTGAACAAGGGTTACCTTTTCTTTACATCCTTGCCAGCATTTGTTATTGCTTGTCCTTTGGATATAAGCCGTTTTAACTTGGGTGAGATGATCTCTCTTTGTAGCTTTGATTTGCATTTCTCTGATGATCAGCGACGTCAAGCACCTTTTCATATGCCTGTTTGTGATTTGTATGTCTTCTTTTGAGAAATGTCTATTTAGATCTTTTGCCCATTTTTGATTAGATTGTTAGAATTTTCCGTATGGAGTTGTTTGAGCTCCTTATAAATTCTGATTATTAATCCCTTGTCAAAGGGGTAGTTGGCAGATATTTTCCCCCATTCTGTGGGTTGTCTCTTCACTTTGTTGATTGTATCCTTTGTTCTGCAGAAACTTTTGAACTTGATGTGATCTCGTTTGTCCATGTTTGCTTTAGTTGCCTGTGCTTGAGGGGTATTGCCAAAGAAGTCTTTGCCCAGACCATTGTCCTGGAGATTTCCCCCAGTATTTTCTTGTAATAGTTTCATAGTTTGAGGTCTTAGATTTAAGCCTTTAATCTGCTTTAATTTGATTTTTGTAGATAGAGATGGGATCTAGTTTCATTCTCTGGCGTATGGAGATCCAGTTTTCCCAGCACCATTTATTGAAGAGACTGTCTTTTCCCCAGTGTATTTTCTTGGCACCTTTGTCAAAAACAAGCTCACCATTAATGTGTGGATTTGTTTCTGGGTTCTCTGTTCTGGTCCTTTGGTCTGTGTGTCTGTTTTTATGCCAGTAACTTGCTGTTTTGGTTACTATAGCTCTGCAGTATAATTTGAAGTTAGGTAATGTGATTCCTCCAGTTTTGTTCTTTTTGCTTAGGATAGCTTTAACTATTCTGGGTCTTTTGTAGTTTCATATAAATTTTCAGATTGTTTTTTCTATGTCTGTGAAGAATGTCATTGGCATTTTGATAGGGATTGCATTGAATCTGTAGAATGCTTTGGGTAATATGGACATTTTAACAATATTGATTTTTCCAATCGATGTACATGGAATATTTTTTCATTTTTTGGTGTCCTCTTCAATTTCCTTCATCAGTGTTTTATATTTTTCATTATAGAGATCTTTTACTTCTTTGGTGAAGTTAATTCCTAGGTATTTAATTTTATGTGTGGCTATTGTAAATGGGATTACTTTGAAAATTTCTTTTTCACAGTGTTTACTGTTGGCATATAGAAATGCTACTGATTTTTGTATGATGATTTTGTATCCTGCAGCTACTGAATTGATCAGTTCTAATAGTATTCTTGTGGAGTCTTTAGGTTTTTGCAAATAGAAGTTCGTATCATCAGCAAAGATAATTTGATTATTTCCTTTCCAATTTGGATTCCCCCTGTATGTTTCTCTTGTCTGATAACTCTAGCTAGGACTTCCAGTACTATGTCAAGTAACAGTGGTGACAGTGGGCTGAGAGTTTTGAAGTCTTCAGTTACTATTGTGGATTTGTCTATTTTTCCTTTCACTTGTATCAGTTTTGCTTTATGTGTTTTGAAGCTCTGGTGGTAGGTGCATACGTATTTGGGACTTTTAGATCTTAGTGGTGATTTGATCCTTTTATTATTTCATTATGTTCCTCTTTATGCTAGGCAGTTCTTTTTTTGATGTGTTTGTCATATATTAATATAGCTACTTAGCTTTCTTTTGACTAGTGTTTCCATTATATGGAACAACACAGTCATGTGTTGCTGAAGGATGGGGATGTGATGTTCTGAGAAATGTTAAATACCATTAATACTTAAAATACTTCCCCTAGATACTGAGTTTTGTACTCCAGAAATATGTTTGGCAATTTCATTGTTGTGCAGCCATTCTAGAGTGTACTCACACAGACCAAGATGATAGAGCCTACTACGCATCTAGCCTGTAATGGTAGAGCCTGTTGCTCCTAGGCTACAAACCTGTGCAGCGTGTTACTCTCCTGAATATGGCAGGCAGATGTGACACAATCGTGTATCTGTGTATCTAAGCATACTGAACATAGTAAAATGCACTATAAAACATAAACAATCGTACACCTGTACAGGACACTTAGCATGTAAATTAATCTTTAGCTTACTTCAACTTTTTTACTTTATAATTTTTTTAATTTTTAAAAACTTACTGGCTTTTTTGTAGTAACACTTAGTTTAAAACATGAAGAGATTATATTGTTGCACAAAAATATTTTCTTTTTTAATATTCTTGTTCTATATGCTTTTTTCTTTTTTTTAAATTTATTTTTACTTAAACTTTTTTTTTTTTTAATGTTAAAAACTAAGACAAAAGCACACATATTAACCTAGGCCTACATAGGGTCAGGATCATCTAATCACTATCTTTCACCTCCGCATTTTGTCACACTGGAAGGCAATAACACACGGAGCTGTCATCTCCTGTAATAACAATGTCTTCTGCTGGAATACCTCCTGAAGGACCTGCCTGAGGCTGTTTTACAGTTAGCTTTAAAAAAAAAAAAAATAGAAAAGGTACGATCTAAAATAATAATAGTATAGTATAGTAAATACATAAACCAATAGCATAGTCATTAGTTATGATTGTCAGGTATTAGATACTGTACATAGGTGTATATGCTAGACTTTTATATGAATGACTGGTAGCCCAATAGATTTGGTTTACACCAGCATCACCACAAAGATGTGAGTAATGCATTGTACTATGAACGTTATTATGGCTGTGATGTCACTAGGTGTTAGGAATTTTTAGCTTCCTTAGTGAGACCACTGTTTTATATGCAATCCATTGTTGACTGGTATGTCATGCAGTGATTAACTGTTTATTTTTCCTTTTTTTTTTTTACTTTTAATCTTTTAATATTAAATACCATTATATTTAAAGTACTTCCTTTAGATAGTGATTTTTGTACTCCAGGGGATGTTTGGCAATGTCTGGAAACATCTTTGATTGCCACAACAAGGGGTGAGTGTGGGGCTGCTACTAGCATCTAGTGCATAGAGGCTGGGGATACTGTGGAATAAATATGTGCATAGGACAGCTTCACCCCAATAGAGTTCTGTGGCCCAAAATGTTAATGTGCCTCTGCTGGGAAATCCCACTCCAGGACTTATGATAATGTGGCTAACTTTTCGCTGTCTACTTAAGGTTAGTATTTTACCACCTCATATAAACTATAGAGTCACCTACTCTTCCGTGTTAGGCTTCTTATATGTATTCGCATCTGTTTATGTTAAAAACTTACCCTGACAATTTAATACGTTTTATTTTTAATAGTCATACATATTTTAAAGAACTTTCTGTTGCTCTTCCTTCATTCTAGAAGTTCCGTGTTTCCTTCTGGTATCATTTTCTCCATCGTGAGTCTTTCTTTAGCATTCTTTCAGGGCAGATCTGTTGACAGCAAATTCTCCTAGTTTTCTTTCATCTGAGAATATCTTTGTTTGTCCTTCATTCCTGAAGGACATTGTTGCTGGATGTAGATTTCCGGGTTCACAGTTCTTTTAGCAAAACTTCAAACATCAAGTTCCACTGTGCTTCGGCCTCCATTTTTCCCCGTGAGAAATTTACAGGCATTTGAATTGATGTTCCTCTATATGTAATGAGTTGTGTTTCTCTGGCTGCTTTCAAGATTTTTCCCTTCATCTTTGCTTCTAGTAGTTTGATTATGATGTATCTTTGACTGCATGCTGTTTTTAGATTGCTGTCTTTTTTAATTAGTAGATTTCTTTTAACAGATTTGGGAAGTGTTTATCCATTTTTTCTTCACATCTTTTTCTGCCTCAGTTTTTCTGGTATTCTAATGACATGCATGCATGTTAGACCTTTTCATATATAAAGAAATATAGATAAACAATGTGTAGACATGGGTGCATGTGCACACACCACCTCCCCCATCTGCTTAGAATTTCTGTCTTCTCTAGGATACTTGTAGAGTATTTAAAAAAAAAAAGAAAAAAAGAACTTCTGTTTTTCTGTTCACTTCAAGACTGTTCAGCTTTATCTCATGGAGCATGGATATAATGGCTGCTTTAAAACTCCAGTATGTTTTTCATACTGCAAGTAGCATTTGTTGGTTGTTCTTTCTCTTGACTATTGGCCATATTTCCCTATTACTTTGTATGTTGAGTAAGTTTGGCTTGTATCCTGGACATTCTGAATATTGTGTTGTGGGACTCTGAGTCTCATAATCCTTTGAAGAATGTTTTGTTTTAGCAGTGCATTGACCTTGGTAGGTTTCGACCCCCAGTTCTGTTTCACCACCAGTGGGTGGTGGTTGCCATGTCAGTTCAGTTGCAAAGCCTTGACCAGGCCATCAACTGCCCACTAGTGCTTGTCGGGCCTGTTGTATAGGACCTGAGTAGTTCCCAGAGCTTCTCCTGTGCTTATTTGGGTTTGGGCACATTTTTGCAGCTCGGGGGTGAGCCTGGGACTTCTGTTGATTCATATACAGAATTAGGGCATCCCTTGTCCAGCTTTCTCCACTCTGGTTTATCCTACGTCTCCAATTTCCAGGGTTGTTTTTTCTCAGCTTTATGCTTTCTGAAAGTCAGGGTTTTCTCTCAGAGTTTTAGCCCTTCGTGGTGTTGTGAAAGTCTACCTGACTGGGGCAGTTCTCAGGGAAAAGTTGTGTGAGAAAAGAGAGAATTACCAGGGACGTCCACATCCTGTTTGGACTCCAGGAGCCCGTCTTCCTGTTTCCCTTGCTCTCGTAGAGGGGACTACTGGGTAGCCCTGGGAGGGCTAGGAGAGACAAAACGGAAAACAGAAAAAACATTCTGCTTGCAAGAGCCCCTTTTGCTGGGGCTGTGGCTAGAAAGGATGGGCTTCTTCTGGAGTCTGCACTCTGCATATTACGTGCAGTGCAGTTAGAGTCTTCACTTTGGCAGGAACTGTGCACTGGACTTCAGAGCCTGTTTTAGACGCCTGGAGCTAAGCTGCCCTTGTCTGGAAACTGTGCACGTCAGGCCCATCAATTAGAGGTCTGAAAAGAGGAAGAATTACTAGGAAGGAAATACGCCAGGTCATGGTCAGAAATATGATTCCATCGTACATGACGTGTACACTCGGCCACTCATGCGCTTCCCTTCACATCATCGTGCCTTTTGGCCTCTGGGTACTTACAACGTGCTCTTTCTCTTTGAGTTTTCTAGGCAGTGAGGAGTGCATGACTGGGTTCCTGAGACTCACTGTATTCTCTTGAAAAAGGAAAAGTCTTCCACAATACTGACCTCTCTCTAAATTGCACTTTAGCAGAATGTACTAGAATTGCCTGCTTATGTGTTTGATTCCTATTTTTTGTTTCTGAAGAACTCTTAATTTCCACTTATTGCTCCTTTACTTCCCCTCACCAACAAGCCTTCCAAGAGGTACATCCTTCTTCCCATGTGGACTTCTGCCCCTGACATTGATGCCTTACTAACCAAGCTCTGTGCACCCTCCTGTAGGTCCCCCAGTAATCAGTGCTGTGATCGCAGACCTGTTGCTCTCAGGGTAGATTCTGTCTGGGTATAATTTTTATCCATGGTCTGCCATTGCTAGGGCCCTCAGCCCTGTTTTCCCCCTAAGCTGCCTGGCTGTGACCCAGACTGGACTCTGGACCTGGCTTTGTTGATTTGGAATACTTACTTTTTTCCTTATGTGTCAGTTAAGGATGGTACTATCTCTGTCCCTTATTTATGTTTTAGTAGTGGATTTTGGTTAGTTTTAGCTGTTTTCTATATGGAATTTAGAGACTGTGAAAAAAGATTTCAATATAAGTGACTGCATTTATCCCAGAGAGGAACCCACAAGTCTGCTTTCGTATTTTTCACATTGTGACAATGCCTCCACAAATACTTGATGCAGAATTCAGTAAGGTAGCACTTGTTGAATCACCATTATCGTTTCTGACAAATTGTTCTCAAAAAGGTAAGTTTTTATTTTTCAAAGATAGATTATGTTTGTGATTGAGGAAGGATAAAAGGAACAGTTTTGATGATAGGCTGCCTGTTTCTTGGAATCAAGAAGATTGTTGAGCTTTAAAAGATATGCTGGTTGTTGAGATTTTTTTCATTGAATAGCATGTTTTAGTGAAGAGAATAACAGAATAAATGGGACATAGCATCATTCCCCAAAGATTATCAAGACTGTCAGCAAACCAAAGGATGATGTTGATACTTTTCAGATACAGACAGCTACATATTGTTGAAAGTCACTTCTAGAATGTTGGCTGATGATGTAAAGTTGTGTAACATAGAGTGTTTAGATGTTGCTTGGAGTGAACATTCTTTGCTATAGTCATGTTTCAGAAGATTGGTGTTTTCTGACTGGATCAAATGCAGTGAGGAGCTGTTGAGCAGCATCGGTTGTGCTGTCAGGCTGGCCATCCGCACCACAGATGACTCCAGGATTACACTCACAGCACAGTTAACAGAGACTTCTTCAGCTAGCACAGGCCTCGTTGGGCAGCTTTTTTACCTTAGCTAACATTCCTTTGCAAAAGAAAGCAGCCTCTGCAGTCTTATTTATAATGCTTTACCTCAGCTGAAGACAGCCTAATTTGAGGAAATACTGTCCCTAAATGAAACACACTGTAAAGAAGCCTGCTTGGCCTGTCTCAGCACTCTGTTTTTACTCTAACTAGGTACCAGCTGGAGGATGAGTCTGCGCATTTGGATGAAATGCCACTCATGATGTCTGAAGAAGGCTTTGAGAATGAGGAAAGTGATTACCATACCTTACCACGGGCCAGGATAATGCAAAGGAAAAGAGGACTGGAGTGGTTTGTCTGTGATGGCTGGAAGTTCCTCTGTACCAGGTTTGTTATCTGTTGCTACCTAATTTCCTTGTACGCTAAGCTTACTTATAAGCTTAGCTTCTAATATACTTATTAGCTATATTAATATAAAAACTCAAGGAGATACTTCTTAAATGATATCATGCAGATTATTGGTACGTTAATCAAAGCCAAACAGTGCTAATATGAAAAGAAAGGAGAGCCAAATTAATTATCTTATGAGAAGTTTTAATGGTTAAAACCTGGAGGCCGGGTGTGGTGGCTCATGCCTGTAATCCCAGCACTTCGGGAGGCTAAGGCGGGCAGATCACTTTGAGCTCAGGAGTTCGAGACCAGCCTGGACAACATGACGAAACCCTATTTCTACTAAAAATACAAAAATTAGCTGGGCGAGATGGTGAGTGCCTGTAATCCCATCTACTAGACCTGGCTCGGTCTCCCTTAGTGTTGGGATTATAGGTGTGAGCCACCGTACCCGGGCCCAAATATTTTCTAATTTCCATTGTCATTTCTACTCTAAATCCATGTTTAATTTAGAACTATGTTGCTTAATTTCCAAAGTTAGAGATTTTTTTCTAGTTAACTTTTTATAATTATTATCATTTTAAATAGAGACCAGGTCTTGCTATGTTGCCCGGGCTGGTCTTGGACTCCTGAGCTCAAGTGGTCCACCTCAGCCCCCCAAAGTGCCAGGGTTACAGGCTTGAGTCACCATGCCTGATCTGTTTTTTGCAGTTATCTTTTTCTAATTGATTTGTATCTGAATATCATGAGGCCATTTACTTATAATTTAAAAAAACGGGCCAGATGCGGTGGCTTACGCCTACAATCCCAGCACTTTGGGAGGCTGAGGCAGGCGGATCATGAGGTCAAGAGATTGAGACCATCCTGACCAACATAGTGAAACCCTATCTCTACTAAAAGTACAAAACTTAGCTGGGCATGATGGCACGTGCCTGTAATCCCAGCTACTCGGGAGGCTGAGGCACAGGAGAATCGCTTGAACCCAGGAGGCGGAGGTTGCAGTGAGCCGAGATCATGCCGCTGCACTCCAGCCTGGCAACAGAGCGAGACTTTGTCTCAAAAAATAAAATAAAATAAAATAAAATAAAATAAAAATTACAGTCTTTGTAATGTGTTGAGACTTGCTTTATGGTTCATCATATAGACAACTTGTAGCAAATTTTCTTTGTGTATTTGAAAATAATTTGTACTTTTCAGTTGTTAAGTGCACTGCTCTGTATGTCAGTGAAGTCATAGTTGTTGGTTGTCTGGTTCAAATCTGTTGCTGTTCATGGTTTGCTTGTTTGTCAGTTACTGAGAGACTTCATGAGTTTCTAAACATCATTGTGGATGTGTCTATTGGTTAATTTTGGAGCGTGTTATTAGATGATGCACATTTAGGATTATTAACCTATTCAATTGACCTTTTATTGTCTTTAAATGCCCTCTTTTATCTTTAAAAATGCTTTGTGAAGACTTGTCTAATTTCAATAAAACTGTACCAGCTTTCTTTGATTAATGTTTGCATGGTATATATTGTCATTCTTTTACTTTAAAAAGTAATTTTTAAAAAAATTTTGAATTTGGAAATAATTAGAGAGTTACAGGAATTGCAAAAATAGTATAGACGGGTCCTGTATTAGTTCATTTTCACACTGCTAATAAAGACATACCTGAGACTGGGCAGTTTACAAAAGAAAGAGGTTCTGTTGGACTCACAGTTCCACGTGGCTGGGGAGGCCTCACAATCATGGCGGAAGACAAGGAGGAACAAGTCACATCTTATGTGGATGGCAGCAGGCAAAGAGAGCTTGTGTAGAAAAACCCATTTTTAAAATCATCAGATCTCGTGAGACTCATTCACTATTACGAGAACAGCCCAGGAAAGACCCTTCCCTATACCTCAATCAGCTCCCACCGGGTTCCTCCCACAACACATGGGAATTGTGGGAGTTAACTTCAAGATGAGATTTGGGTGGGGACACAGCCAAACCGTATCAGGTTTCTTGTATTTTTCACCCAGTTTATCCCAGTGGTTACATCTTATGTAACTATAATATGAAACCAGGACACTTACCTTGGCAGAGTGTGTGTGTGTGTGTGTGTGTGTGTGTGTGTGTGCGCGCGCGCGCGGTTCTCTGTGATTTCATCAGGTGTTGATCTGTGTAATCATCACTGCAGCCAAGATGCAGAACCATTCCAACCCCACAGGGAGCTTCCTGTGCCACAGCCACTCCCGTCCCTCTGACCCCTGACCTTGGAAACCTCTCATCGATTCTCCATCTCGTTTTAATATCAAGAATGTTATATAACTGAAATTACTCAATATGTGATACTTAACAATTTTTCTATTTTTTTCCGTATTATAGTGATATCTGTATCATGTGATTTGTTTTTTGAGGTTGGCCTATTTCATTCAACATAATGCTGTGAGAGCCATCCAAGCTGTTGTGTAGGTTGTTTCAAGTTTTTGGATATTAGAAATAAGGCTGCCATGAGCAATTGTGTATGTTTGTGTGTGTGTGGGCATAAGTTTTCATTTCTCTGGAATAAATGTCCAGAAACTTCACTGCTAGGTTGTATGGTAGGGGTAGGTGTATATTTAGCTTTTTTTTTTTTGAAACAGAGTCTTGCTCTGTCGCCCAGGCTGGAGTGCAGTGGCGCAATCTCGGCTCACTGCAAGCTCTGCCTCCTGGGTTCACGCCATTCTCCTGCCTCAGCCTCCCGAGTGCCTGAGACTACAGGCGCCCACCACCACACCCGGCTAATTTTTTGTATTTTTAGTAGAGACAGGGTTTCACCATGTTAACCAGGATGGTTTCGATCTCCTGACCTTGTGATCCGCCCGTCTTGGCCTCCCAAAGTGTTGCGAATGCAGGCGTGAGCTACTGGGCCCGGCTGTATATTTAGCTTTTTAAGAAACTGTCAAACTATTTCCCAGAGTGGCTATACCAGTTTACATTTGCGCTAGCAGTATTTGAGAGAGCCAGTTTATTTTCATCTGTGCCAACATTGGGTATTGTCACTGTTTTTGATTATAGCTGTTCTAGTAGATGTGGAGTGATGGTTGATTGTGTTTTTCATTTCCGTTTTCCTAATGCTAGTGAGGGTGGACATCTTTTTGCCATTTGTGTACTCTGTTAAGTAAATGTTTTTCCGTCTTTAATTTCTGGTTGTGTTGTTTGATTATTTTTTTTTTCTTGTTGAATTTGGAGAGTTCTTTACATGTTCTAACTATGGGTCCTCTGTCAGATATGTAGCTGGACATATTTTCTTTTTTTTTTAAGACGGAGTCTCTCTCTATTGCCCAGGCTGGAGTGAAGTGGCTGTATCTTGGCTCACTGCAACTTCCGCCTCTTGGGTCCATTCTCCTGCCTCAGCCTCTCGAGTAGCTGGGACTACAGGTGGCCATGACCATGCCTGGCTAAGTTTTTTTGTGTGTGTATTTTACTAGAGACAGAGTTTCACCATGTTGCCAGTCTGTATCTTGTCTTTCCATCCGTTGAGATTCAGAGAGACTTCAGTGGATCCAGTGTTTTTAATTTTGGTGAGGTCTGATTTATTGCTTTTGTTACTTTTGTGAGTTGTGCTTTTGGTATCACATCTAAGAATTTCACAAAAGTCTTTGTTGAAGATTTTCTTGTATGCGTATTATAGCCTTATGTTTGAATATTAAAAAAAATTTTTTTTGGTAAGGTGAGAGATTTAGGTTGAAGTTCATTTTTTAGCCAGTGTGTATCCAAATGTTCTAATACCACTTGATTGTACATGAGCGGGGCTCTCTGTAACCTTGGTTCTGTTCTCTTCTCCATCTCGTCAGTGTGTCAGTTCCTGCCAGTACCACACAGTGTGCTGTACTGTGGCCTTATGGAAAGTCTTAACGTGGGTAGGCTGATTCTTCTTCTTCTTTTTCAGAAATCTTTAAGTTATTCTAGTTCCTTTGCCTTCCCATATAAATTTTAGAATAATCTTGTTCATATCTACAAAATCCTTACTAGGATTTTGTTAGGACTTGTGTTGAACCTATATATTATATTAGTTTGGGGGGGAATTGACATGTTTCCTATGTCGAGTCTTCTAGATCATGAACATAGTACCTTTTGCTCCATTTTATTTGGAGATAATTTGATCTCTTTCACCAGTGTTTTGTAGTTTTCAGCATGCAAGATTTACTCCTAAGTATTTAATTTTTTGGTAGTGATTGTAAATGGTTTGGTATTTTAAATTTTTGATTCCACATTTTCATTGCTAGTGTATAGAAATACAATTGATTTTGTGTGTTTGATCCTTTATCCTATAACCTTGCTGAACTCACTGGTGGTAAGAGTGGTTTTGTAGATTCCTTGTAATCTATAAAGACAGTCATGCCATCTGCAAATAGCAGTGGTATTGCTTCTTCCTTTATGGTCTGTGTGCCTTGCCTTGTGGAGCTGGCTAGAACGTACAGCATTGTGCAGTGGCGGCGAGAAGGGGCACCGTCACCTTGTTCTTTCCCAGGCAGGAGCTGACAGTATTGCGGCATTAAACAGATATGGACTGTAGGTTTTTTAAAGGTACTACTTAACTAAACCAGATAACTATTTGTAGTTTTTTTTTTTTTTTTTTTTTTTTGAGACGGAGTCTCGCTCTGTCGCCCAGGCTGGAGTGCAGTGGCCGGATCTCAGCTCACTGCAAGCTCCGCCTCCCGGGTTTACACCATTCTCTCGCCTCAGCCTCCGAGTAGCTGGGACTACAGGCGCCCGCCATCTCGCCCGGCTAATTTTTTGTATTTTTTTAGTAGAGACGGGGTTTCACCGTGTTAGCCAGGATGGTATCGATCTCCTGACCTCGTGATCCGCCCGTCTCGGCCTCCCAAAGTGCTGGATTACAGGCTTGAGCCACCGCGCCCGGCCTTTTTTTTTTTTTTAAGAAATCTATCTTATATTAAGAAACAGAACAAAGCATTGGCAGGAGAAGTGGTCTAATACATATTTTGTCAGACCCAGAAGCAGGCTGTGGAGATGTAAGTTGCAGAGTCCTTATCATTGTGGTGATAGTGGAAGCCACATAGAAGGATGATGTTCTTGAAAAGGTTAGGAGACATGTGGTATAGCTCTGTGAAGAATAAGGAGGTGACACCTTTGGAAAGAGGATGTATTGGAAAGGAAGAATAATATCCATCCTTTTTGGCAGGAGGAAAACTAGGGGAGGAAGAATGAAATAGTGGTGGTGACTATGACTTTTATCCTCAATTGGTAACATCAGGTCAATTGAGTAAGGATATGATTAGGATTCAGACGAGGGCTAAAAAAAAAAAATGGGAAAATTTGGTCATGCTTTGGTAGAGAGCATCAGTAATCAGCAAAAGAAAATCAATAATAATTTGTCTTGAACTAGGCATAAATTTACGGTGACGTATCCATCAGGGAAGAGCCTGGGTGATGACAGAGCTGAGGAAGTGTGGTGTGGGGAGTTGTGGTGAGGTAAGCCACCATGACGATGGGAACTGATGAGTTTGTAGGGGCAGAGGGGTTGACTGCTACCAATTTACTGGCTGTGGGAGTGGCTCAGAAGCAAGTGTTCTGAATTTGTGTGGGGAAAGGCTAAGTGCTTTTCTTCTGTGGTCCATATGTTCCCTTCTTAAAGAAGGTGGGTGTTCTCGCCACTGTTTACAGCCAAGAACTGGAAGAGTCCCTTTTGTGACAGGTAAGGGCCAGCCCAGAAATTGAACCAGGTCCCAACCTGGTGACCTAAAGCCCTTCCTTTTTGCTTTCTGAACTGGAAAAATTGCTAGGACATGGAGTTGTGGCCCGAATAAGATCCTGATTTGCCGTCTTTGAAGTAGAATAGCTCTGTGGTAAATGCCTGGTCTCCCCATCCTAGAGGGACATCACCGTGGAGATCATTGGGTTGAGAAGGTTGAGAATCTGTGTCCAGGCTGTTAGGTGGTTTTTAGTGTGTGTGGAAAATCACTGGGTACTGGGGGAGACTGCAGGACGTTCATAGAGGAAGTGGGAACTGGGCACCGATGGGTGCAGTGCTGGGGACATGGGCAGTGCAGTGTTCATGGTGGGGACTCTTAACAGACCCTGTATGTTTTGGAAATGGTACTTATTTGGCCATATTAGTAACAGTACCATACCAGTACTGTACTAGTCAGGTAGTTAACAAGAATTGGGAACTTCAGAATGTTCTCAGTCTCATCATGGTGTTAAATGCATTATTGAGTTTTTCTGGTTTTTCACATGATTTTGTTTTTACCAAATGGAACATAACAGCCAAATTTTAGGTTTTACTTGTAATATACTCTTTTTCTTAAGGAAAATATTAAGAATATACTTGAAATGTAGATGGTAGCAGCAAAAACACCCGTGTTGGGGGAGTTAAAACAGCTTAGTAAAATATCTTAGATTTGTCTATAAAGTCTTTATCTTTTTTTTTTTTTTCTTTTTGAGACAGGATCTCGCTCTCTCGCCCGGGCTGGAGTGCAGTGGTGCCATTATGGCTTACAGCAGCCTTGACCTCCAGGGCTCAAGCGTTCTTTCAGCACAGCCTCCCGAGTAGCTGGGACTATAGTCATGTGCCACCACACCTGGATACTTTATTGTTATAGCGGCAGGGTCTTTCTGTGTTGCCCAGGCTGAAAGTCTTTGTCTTAATACATTGGGATCATGTGGAAAAGCTAGCTGAGCCATCTTGGCAACCTGTAGTTAGTCTGTGTGGCACTAAGGAACGTCCTGCTGCCATATGGGACGAGAAGCGTCCTGAGGTATTGCCATGCTCTTCTTGTTCCAAAGACATCTGCTACAGTGAGAAATTGTTACGGAAGTCAAGCCCTGCACCACAGAGAGCCAAATGATACATTCAGCAAGTAGATTCGTCTTGTTTATTTATTTATTTCTTATCAATTTTCAGTTGTGAATGTTTGCTACTTTTTAATTTCCCAAATAACCAGGCATTATGAAATTCACTGTTACTAACATTATTATTTGGTGGCTCAAAGAATAGAAGATTTATACAGTTAGTTTAACTGCAGGAGGAAAATGTTTGGAATATTGCAATACAGGTAGATTGTAACTCATATTAATGAGTTGTGAATATTTCAGTGTATTTCTGTTTGTAGATCCTGTAAGTAGTAAGGATCATTTAAAAATTATTATTAAAAGACTGAGCGAGTAGGCTTTAGTTTCTTCATGGCTTGAGACCTGCTTTCTCATTTTTATTTGACAAAAACCCCAACTTGGACACTTGGAAAAATTGTTCTGGTTTCTCTCTTTCACAACTTGGAATCTTTTTCCTGCGGGTGAATACACCTTTCTGTAAGCTGTTGTGAGGCACATTGATAGTTCTCTGGTCTGGGTTAATGTGTTTCTCACGAGATTTACATTTCACCTGTTATCAAAAATCACTTTGTCCTTAGGAAAGTGGAGCCAGTGAATGGCATTTCCATAAGAAGGGAGGGGAGGTGTCAAATGCTGGGATCATTCCTAGTTCTAACGTCCTCAACTAATTGGCAGATGTTGGGGGCACAGAAGCATGTCATCTTTTAAGAAGACATTAGCATTGTGTTACTTTTAAATTGGTGACCGTAGGTATCTGTTGGGTATAATAATTGTCTACTTTTTGGGGGGTGGAGAGAAAGGAGGCAAAAACTTTATGGGAATTATTTAATTATGACTAGTTAAAATTTTAGAAGATAGGCTCTTGATATGTTAAAATGCTTTGTTTAATGTTATGATTTGGTTATAGAGGCATTTTATGAAAAGCTACTAATCAAACATTTTAAGAGAAAGTATAACTTGTACACTACTGGATTTAGTTTCAGCTGGACTTGATGGTGTAAGGCAATTTAAGTATAAAGGGGAAAATGTTTCTGAATAATCAATAATTTAGAAACTATTTCGCATACATAGAAATGCTATTGAGGAAAGCTCCCAGTTACTGTCTCCCAAGGACTTCTGTTTGCTTCTCCCTCTTGTTTTGCAATATTTACCAGTATGCCTTCCTCACATTTTTGTCCTCAAAAAATTCCCCATATTTCATTTTCCCTTTTTAGCTCTACTACTCAGTAAGGCTTAAACTTACCGTTTTCGTTACAGTGTTTCTGTATCCTTGGGACTCACGCCCTTTACTCCTAGCGTGGAAGTCGCCTGACTCCCCCGCGTAGTGGTTTCTGGCTACATGATCCAGGGGCAGTTCTGGCACACCTGCAGGGCTTTCATACCTCACGCCTGTTGCGAGTGTATTCGTTCAGTTTTGTGTAGTAGCACATGGTTTGATAGTGGCGTCTTAACCACTACTTTATTCTGTCTGTATGCAATAAGATTATTAGCGAGTGTGAAAGAGAGAAACCAGAACAATTTTTCCAAGTGTCCAAGTTGGGGTTTTTGTCAAATAAAAATGAGAAAGCAGGTCTCAAGCCATGAAGAAACTAAAGCCTACTCGCTCAGTCTTTTAATAATAATTTTTAAATGATCCTTACTACTTAAAGGATCTACAAATAGAAATGTAAAAAATAACATTTTTACATGTTAACAGGTGTTAGTAGCACAGTGATATGAATAATGTAATTGTATCATCAAAGTCTAGGCATCTTAGATTTACTGGTACAGGGTTATAGAGGAAAAACCGAGTAAAATGTTGGAATATATATGTTTTTAGCAGCGGGCATTTAATTTAGAGTTTCTAAAGGAGAGTGATGTCAGTGAGGCGTTAGTTCATGTAGTTGCTGACAGTGATGTTGACGTTAAGGTTTCTGTTGCGGCTCTTGTTTACAGTGCTCATGTTTTGCAGACAGTGGTCTTGCATTTATAGTATCTTTTGTCTGGAAGAACATGTTAATATCAGATAATGCTATAAAGTTTATATTTTCTAAATTTTATATGTATCTTTTCAAATACTTAGATCTAAATATTTGATTTTTCATTTTGAATTTGTCTGACTTTTGTATACTAGAACATCAGAGTAGATAATTATGTGTCATAGAGCAAAAATTCATATCTGATTCCATTCTTGAAGAATTTTGCGCTATTTGAAATGCTGAAGAGAAATGCGTTCATTTGAAGCCTGCCTTGCACCTGTGACCCAGCTTGCAGTGTGCTCTGTTGATGCCAGTGCTGTCCAGTAGAACCCACTGCAGTAATGGAATATTCTCCATCTGTGATGTCCACTATGGTAGCCACTAGCCTGGGTGCCCACTGAGCTCTTGAGATGTGGCTAATGTGACTGAGGGAACTGGATTGTAAGTTTTATTTAATTCTAATTAATTGTAATGAAAGTTGCCACATGGGGCCAATGGATGCTCATTTGGACGGTCCAGGCCTGGCTACTCTCTGTGCCCAAGTTACTATTGTAAGGAGGGTGACCTTTTGAGTGGGATGTTGGGAAGCAGGAGAGTGAAGACTGAGGCCTCGGGGGGCTTCCTTCGTGGGCGGCATTGTGCTGCGCCTTCGTAATGTATTAAGTCCACTTTCGTCAGTGCTTTGCAGATGAGTGAACAAAGACTCAGACCAAGGAGCTTCTGTAGGGTCACTTGCTGGTGATTGTTTCCAAAAACATGACTTTAAAGTCCATGTTTTTCCATTGTGTTTTGTTGCCTGCTCACAAGTGATTCATTTTTTTTTTTTTTTTCATCATCTCTTGAATGGCTGTGGTGTCATGCCTGGGCTGAGAAAAGGTGGTGCATGAACTTGGGTAAGAGCTGGCCTCTGCCTGTTGTCAGCTCAGTGAATGGACATGATGCTGATGTGGTGGGGGTTTGAGATCTAGGCTCTCGTTTCAACTCTGCCATTAACTAGTGGTTTAGTCTTAGAGAAGTCACTTGCCTGTGGGACCTCCAGTTTTCTCAACTATGTAATGTGGGAGTCTAGCATCAGTATAGTGTAGTTGCAGGTGTCTGAGATGGTAATTCTCAGGTAACATAACTAGGATTTTCCTGGCGCTAGGAGTGTGTGCTGTCACCAGGTAAAAGAGTGATGATTTATAGCTGCTGGTGGTGGGAGGCGTTAGGGAAGGAGTGCCCATGAGCCCCTGCCACAGGGGAAGACGACTCAGAGTGTGGAGGAGAGCACAGAGCAGTCGCAGTCTGCGTGGCACCACAGTGGGGGTGCTGGAGGGAAGGAGGCATGTGAGAGCATTCGAACTGGACAGTACAAACAACAGGTACGGTGAGAGAAATAGTCATTGAAAGCTTGCTCTTTTTTATTTGAAGCCCTATTTAATTCTTCATTCAAGCATAAAGAGATCAAATATTATCATCATTTTACTGAAATCTACTTGACCATTTCCTTTCTTACCTTACCAAAAAATAGTAATGGTGAACATACTTGTTTTGACAATCTTAAATCACTTTAATGCCACCCTGATTTATAACTTTTGTGGACTTGAAAGTATGCTTTCAGTTTGGAGGTGTTTGGGTTTATTGTTTCAAAAGTGATGATGGCAGTGCTAAGATATTCCATTCTTGCAAAGCTCAGTCTTTGTGTGCTGCAGTGGAAGTTCTAGAATTAAAGGTGGGGGGAGCTGGCTTCCTTGGCTATCCCCATGGCAGAACATCAGCCCCGTGAGAGTGCTGCTTAAGGGAGCAGTGCTTGGCAGTCCTTCACATGCTAGAACAGTCCCTGTTAGGGATGGGCAGCGTCTGAAAAACCAACCTCTGACCTTTCAATGTGAAGATCTTCCCAGCACAGCTGAGAATTAGGTGAATATTCATAGGGATAGTACCAACTTCAGTTGAGACACACACACATGCGACCTCATAAGGAATGCTACTATAGGAGATTTATGAAGTTTACTTCATATATTCAAATTGATAAATTCAAATACTGAAACCTGCAAGTTTTCAGTGTTTGTAAAGTGATTTGTAAAGCATGAGAGCATTACGATTGTAGTAAGGATGTGGCACTCCAGCGTGGGAGACAGCAATTCTGAGATGGAGCTCTGATGTGGCAGCCTCATTTTATAATCAGCCGTATGCTGTCATTTTTATGCAAAATTTCTTGTTAACTTTTAAGCTTCCTTTGTCACAGAAATGAAGAATATTTGACTTATACAGCAGGCTTTCTATTCTAGCCTTGAATATAATTAGAAGGTGAGATTTAACAACTTCCTTTAATAAGCCATTCTGGGTCTTTCTTCACATTTCGAAAATTTGAATTAAACCAAAGTTTTAATACTGAAGTTTAAGTTCATGATTGTTTTGTGCTTAAAAGGGATGATTTTGATACCTTTTCATCATTTTCTGAGGTATTTTAAGAAAAGTTACTTTACTAGAAACTCTATACTCTCCACCCCCAAATAATGGTTTGGATGACCAAGAAGGGGAAGAGTGCTCCTGAAACCCAGACACTGTTGGAACAGGGTAAATTTAAAATTAAAATATTTACTGCATAGATGAAGAGAGCTATGTGGAAATACAGTCAAGCTTTTATCATTAGAATATCACAGGAAACATTTGTATTCTCTTTAAATATTGGATTGAGCTGTAAATCTTTTTTTTTTTTTTTTTTTTAAGATGGAGACTTGCCCAGGCTAAAGTGCAGTGGCGTTGTCTTGGCTCACTGCAACCTCTGCCTCCCAGATTCAAGCTATTCTCCTGTCTCAGCCTCCTGAGTAGCTGGGATTACAGGTGCCTGCCACCACAGCTAGCTAATTTTTGTATTTTTAGTAGAGACAGGGTTTTACCACGTTGGCCAGGCTGATCTTGAACTCCTGGCCTCAGGTGATCTGCCTGCCTTGGCCTCCCAAAGTGCTGGGATTACAGATGTGAGCTACCATGCCTGGCCTGAGCTGTAAGTCTTAATATTGCATTAGTTAATACTACTGGAAAAGTCATTTTTTAAGAGTGGAAAAAGTGATTATTGCTTCAGAGAATGAGCCACATCCTGGATTAATTGAAATCTAAGGACCTTTATCATGGAATGGTATATTGGGAATTACCAGTAGGTAACCTATAGCTATACCTTTTCTCAACATACAGAGCATTGACAGCTTCAGAATATTAATGGTTTTATTTTGCCAGTAAGAGTGTCTAAACAGAAAGATAATTCCCCTGGGGTTCTAGAAGCCATTGTATATTTATATAAGACTTTGTATTTTTATGTCAAATTTAAATTTGTGTTATCAACCTGTTATAAGAAAAACCCCACAGATTAGCATTAGGTGTGCTGTTAGTGTCTGATAAATACAGAAACAATCAATATTGGCTCTAAATATGTACAATTAGTTTGAACTTTTTTAAAAAGCAAAAAAAAAAGTACACAATATGTATCTTTTGTTTCATACAGTTGCTGTGATTGGCTGATAAATATTTGTCAAAGAAAGAAAGAACTGAAAGCTCGCACAGTATGGCTTGGATGTCCTGAAAAGTGTGAAGAAAAACATCCCAGGAATTCTATAAAAAATCAAAAATACAATGTGTTTACCTTTATACCTGGGGTAAGACTATTGCATTCTTGGAGATGGGTTGTGTGTCAGACATTGCTCGCTTCCTTTGCTGCAGGATGGAGCCTGTTGAGACTCTGACTTAGGTATTGAGTTGTGTCACATCCAAATCAGTGTCCTTCTGCTTTTGAACCATCTGTGTTCCCAATAATTGTTAAATAATTCATGTGTATTTTTAATGTCTACATCGTAGAGTTCAGCTCAGGAAAATGTACAATTTGATTATTGCCTTCAGTTCTTGATAAACATAATATTTATATTATTTTAGAAATATAGTGTAGACATAATGAAGTAAAGGTAAATAAAATGGTCAGAAAACAAGTTACACATTTTGTTTGGCTGGGAACTAGTTTGGAGAAAAGAGTAAATGTAATGTTTAAGCCCTGCCAAGAGATTTCACGAAGAAAATGAAATATTTTTTTATATTGAAATAATACAGTAACAAAGTATCTGTAATATGCATATTTATATATAGATGTCTTTGCTATTTCACATTATAAATCTCAGACCTTGTTATATTGTTATATCATTAGTTATGTTTAATTGGGTATTATGTTAATTTTAAATACTGTAGTTTAAATATTTTATTACTTTTTGTTGCTAGTGATGTTACTGGCTTAAATTATAAAACAGTTCACATACAATTGAAATAGTTGAATAATTTTTGTTTTTTGTATTTTGTTCCTTATTTTAATAGATTTATCTATCTTTCTAAAGGAAAAGGAAGCTGGTATTGATTATATTTCTATACCAAAGTTTTTGGCCTGTTTTAGGTCTTTTATTTGCAAGAAAAGCTCTTGATTACATGTAATGTGGGCGGCTTTATCTTGTATATTTAATTTAAATAATCATGCTGACATTGTATTGGGCATTGATTTTACCCCCACCCTCACCTCATCCCCATCCACCTAGTGACTGGCAAATACTTGGTATCTAATGTACTTCTTTATTAAAACCCACAAAACTAATGGCTTCATAATTAAAAGACTGATCTTTTGTCAGGATAATAAAATGTAAACTGTCTTATAGGCAGATAAATATTCACATCTTTATTGAATGAAGCCACTGTTTTCTGCTTAGGTTTAAATTATTAAATACTCACAGATCTCAGAGATTGGCTAAGCAGTGTACGTTTTCCTAAAGGTCAGCAGGTTCAATCAGCAGACAGTAGAGTATTGATTACAGTCGTTTAAAGCCAGCAGTGCAGCTTAACTTTGATCAGCGTAAGTCCACACAGCCTGCCCAGATTGGCTGCATGCTGCAAATACCTGTGGATGTGACTGTATGATGATTACCATGTATATGAGTTTTTTATCTTAGATTGTCTCTGAAATTAGTCTTTTCATCTAAAGTGTAGTATTTTAGAAACATTTGGTAATTACACAGTAGGAATTCTATGTCATTTTTACCACGAATGGCAGTTTCTAAATTGCTAATAGATATAATTTATGCTAACTGAAATTTTAAAGAAATCACTAAGGAAAAAGCACTTTATTTCCTGCTGAGATTAATTTATGAAATAATTCAAAACATTCTTAGACAGCGGGTTGAACTTGATTATGAACATAAATGCATTGTCAGTGTAACCGATTTTGAGTCCCACACATCACTGTATGATGATGCAGATAACCTCATTTTCTGAAAACGAGTTGCAGACTCTGTAGGTCAGCAATGAGCACTTAACCCATTGCTCTGCTTGGTGAAATTTTCATACCTTCCAAGCAGCATAGAAACGGCATGCAAAGAGATTGTGATTTGTAAGTTGTAGGTTTGTAAGTTTGATTTTAATTGTAGTGTGCTATTTGAATTATTCTCATCTGTAAACATAAGTTTTGTTCCATTTTGATTTTCAATGTAAATCTAATAATTAGAGGCATTTGTAAATTGAGATCTATTAATAGATTAGATCTTGGGTTTTCGTCCCTAAAGATAACTATTTGAAGTGAAAACCAAAACCAAAACCTTGCAGTATTGACATTTCTAATATTTTATTGAATGATGAAATTTCTTTTATATTTGAAAATATTAAGAATTAACAACCCAAAGACCATAAGAGTAGGTGGGTAGTTGTCTTCTTGAAAATTGGTCTGCAGTTACAACTTCTTATATTTTGTCTTTTTTAATGTTTTGAGGGAAGTAAATACCCACAGGAGATTAAGGCAGTCTATCTCGTGAAGTCAACCTGTTCACATTTGGCTTGCTCACTCAGTCTTTGTAAAGCTACCTGGATGTCTGTGTTAAAAAAAAGTGGCTATTTATTTGTTTTTTACCATTTCATAAATATAAGATTACTATGTCTTTTCCATTGTAAGATTTTCTGAGTCATTATCAAGATATACCTGTATATTTACTGGCTTGCTAACATTGGGAAGGTTTTGCTATCTTTTTTTGATGTTCATGTAAAGACTTACTAAATGAGTATGGAAAACTGGAAAATTTCATATGAGAAAGATAAAAAAACTTCTAGGTGACATTTTTTAACGTAATTGAATGTCCTAATTGTCTTATTTTCAGTTTATTTAAAATATATTTTGGGAGTAACCTTACCTTTCTTTGTGATATAGCTATTAGAAAGCCAATGTGAAAATTAATACATTTACTTTGAATCAGAACATATTCTCACTGTTTGATGGAAATGTGGTTATATGTTGTGCTGATTTTAACTGTTTAATTTAGGTATTAAATTTTTTCCTTGTAGGAATTTTGTTAATTTTCTCTTTTCCTTTTTAGGTTTTGTATGAACAATTCAAGTTTTTCTTGAATCTCTATTTTCTGGTAATATCCTGCTCACAGTTTGTGCCAGCATTGAAAATAGGCTATCTCTACACCTACTGGGCTCCTCTGGTAAAAGAAAAGACTTTAAAAATTAAGTTAAATTATGGAATATTTAGAATATAGTTTTTAGAGTTGAGATGGTTAAAAGTTAAATTGACCAGATTTTACAAACATGGTGTTGTTGCAGTGCATCACTGAACTTCTTTTAAAAGATTTTGCTGAGTGACTTCAGTCCCTCTGAGAACAATGGGAAGCGTGGTGGTAGCATGCTGCCTGTAGAGCGGTGGCAGAGGGGTTTTCCTTGGTCATTCTGCACCTGTGTTAAGGGTGCAGGTCATCAGCAGCTCCCTCCTGTGTGATGCAGCTGTTGGGAATGGGGGCTGGGGCTGTGGGTCTGTTGTGTTACTCTCTTCACACCCTGACCATGGTGAGCATTCTGAAATATCCAAGTGCAGTACATACGACGTCTGGTTGACATCTCAGTGCATAAAGTTTTTCAAAAGGCCAATGATACAATGATGCTTGTCAGTGAATGTTTCCATTTCAAACGTATGCTGTCTTGATAGTCTTAAGCTATTGGCTGATAGTTTTCGTTGACTTTTAGCTTGTACAGGCAAGATGTACATCATCTTTCCTCCTTTCATGGAAAAATGTACTACTTCCTTTATTTTTATTTTTTTGGAGCTAGAGTCTCACCCTGTTGCCCAGGCTGGAGTGTAGTGGCACAATCTCGGCTCACTGCAACCTCTGCCTCCTGGACTCACACAGTTCTCCTACCTCAGCCTCCTGAGTAGCTAGGATTACAGGCGTGTACCACTACACCTGCCTATCACCATGTTGGCTAGGCTGGTCTCGAACTCTTCACCTCAAATGATCCACCTGCCTCAGCCTCCCAAAGTGCTGGGATTACAGGCATGAGCCACCGCGCCTGGCCACTACTTCCTTTTTTGGATTTGCTCCCTTTTGGGCAGATGACCCGAGGGATCTAGGTAGGAAACACAGAGAGTGAAAGGGTTCCTTCAGTGAAAGAAGAGTGCAGTCCTTGGGGGTCCACATGAGTTGTGGCCTTCCACATGGAGAGCCGAGCTGTCTGCTCCCGAGGGATCTGTCCTGGCCTGGCTAGGCTCCATCTCCCTCCAGATGAAGCAGGAGAACTGGAAGACAGATTAAATTCTTGTTTCCTGGACAGGCACAGTCAGGCTTTCCTGTTTGCCTGTAGTAAAACCATGCTGAGGGACATTTTTTGATTTCTCTTTCACATAGACTTCATAGTAGGGTGGATTTGAGGAATGAGTAACTTTATATGTAACATAAACACAAAATTACTAGATAAATGAATACATTTTTAGCTTATTAAATTAGTAAGATTGAAAGAGACTTTGGAGCTGAGCATGGGTAAAACTGTAACACTGTGGTGCTCATCCCATTAGTATAGATGCGGTGAGCTCCCCCGTTGGTGTGCATAATGTGCATGCACACCTGTGTTGCCTTTATGGAGGGTCATTGATCATATATATTAAAGACCTCTTACTTGAGGAATTTATCCTAAAGAAATAATGATTGATCACAAAGTCTAAAGAATGTCCATTATAAATATTTTAAAAAATCAAATGTCTAACAATAGATTATTTAAACTCTGCTATATCCTGTGTACTTGTTGGAAGACTGTGTAGCTTTAAAAATGGTGATTAGGAAGTGTTTAGTTACATATGTATTAGAATAAGTTTTAAAAGGTGACTCAAAATATGTATAGAATGAAATCCACAGTTCTTTTGATCAGTCAGTATTGAGCTCCTTCATGTCCAGCCCTAGTCTAGGAAATGTTGATACAACAGTGAACAAGACAAACCAGAGCCTGCTCTAATAGAATTAAAATTCTGAGCGAGAAGGCAGTATATAAACTCCTAATGCCAACGTAGCCAACTATCAGGCTATGAAGAAGAAAATGTAAAGCAGGAAAAACGAGTAGAGGACGAAGGGGGTGTTCTATATGGGATGGTCAAGGAAGGCCTCTCTTGTGAGGTGACATTGGAATGACATCTTACTGGTAAAACAGTCAGACGGATATGAAACAGGGAAGAGGGTTGCAGGCAGAGGAGCAGCTGCAGAGGTCTTGGACTGTTTTAGCGTGCTCCAGGGTGTGAGGAGATCATCCAGAGAAGGGTGTGGGTGGGAAGAAGCAGCTGGAAAGGAGGTCAGAGGGCCTGGCGTAGCCTCTCAGATTTCGTCCTGAGTGGAAAAGGAAGCCATGTGTTTGTGTATGTATTGCATGTATTCACACACAGAAGAAACACTGAAGTGTATACAACAGAATTTTGAAAGTTATTGTTGAAGCTACGTAACCGTGGAAGGGGGTATAGATAACTATTTTTCCTTTCTTTTCTTCACCTTCCACCACATTAGCAGTAACCAATTCTGAATGTGAGATTATAATTCCTGTGTATCTGTTAATAGTTTTACTATGTTTATATTTATCATTAAAATAATACGCAATATTATTTTGTATGCTTTAAAAATTTTTGTAAAGGTTATCTTAATCTGTGTGGCGTATTGCAACGTACTCTTTTTTTTTTTTATTTTGAGACGGAGTTTCGCTCTGTTGCCCAGGCTGGAGTGCGCTGGTGCAGTCTCTGCCCACTGCAAGCTCCGCCTCCCGGGTTCATGCCATTCTCCTGCCTCAGTCTCCTGAGTAGCTGGGACTACAGGCGCCCGCCACCACGCCTGGCTAATTTTTTGTATTTTTAGTAGAGATGGTGTTTCACCGTGTTAGCCAGGATGGTCTCGATCTCCTGACCTCGTGATCCACCCGTCTCGGCCTCCCAAAGTGCTGGGATTACAGGCGTGAGCGACCACGCCCGGCCAATTATATTTATAATTTTAATATATTTATTTCTAGCCCCTTTTTTTCTGTTCATTGCTTTCACAGTTGTATTTACTGCTTAAATATTGTTTCCCAGCTGGGTGCTCATGCCTGTAATCCCAGCACTGTGGGAGGCCAAGGCGGGAGGATATCTTGAGCTCAGGAGTTCAAGACTAACCTGGGTAAGATGGTAAAATTCCATCTCTACCAAAAAATAGAAAAATTAGTTGTGTGTGGTGGTGCATATCTTTAGTCCCACCTACTCAGGAGGCTGAGGTTGGAGAATTGCTTGAGCCTGGGAGGCAGAGGTTGTAGTGAGCCAAAATTGCGCCACTGCATGGTGGCCTGGGTGACAGAGTGAGACCCTGTCTTAAAAAAACAAAAAATTGCCTCGTGGGTTAAAATTGTTTTAGCTTAAACAATGATGGTCTGAGAACACAAATTCTTCTTAAAAAAGTAAAGGAAAATGTATTTATGTATATTTTGCTTTGGCCTTTTGTACTTACTGTGATTTAACTAGCTTTCAACCAAAGAAAATGTCCTTTAGATGGTTCTTTATGAAGAACTTTATTTGATTTGTTCACAAAATTGATGATCTTGGCCATACTTGAGTGAAGTGTGCATGCAAGCGCACACACGTCTGTTTATCAAGACAAGAAAACATTTCTTTGTTTTTTCTTTTCACATGCTCGTTCATTTCCAGTTCTAGCTGCAATTTTTAGTCCTTTAACTTGAATTTTCATCCTGTTATTTTGAAGTACTTTATCATTTTTTGACATATATTAGCTTTAATTATTTTTGGATAAGTACCTCAATAAGCAACTACTTCAATATTCATGTAAAAGATGTTGTTATTCCACTACATTTGCGTTTTAAGATTTTAGAGAAGTGAAAAGCCACTTTTACCATTTGAATGATGCTTGACGTTGCCTTCTGATACACCTAGATGATTTCTCTCGTGTCCTGAATATCATATTGTTAGATCTGAGAATTGATCTACTTTTTAAATGATTTTCTTTTGTTCTTTGGTTTGGCAGCAGCCACAATTGATGCTACCTTTCGGATAACAAATGATAGTATGCTTTCACTGTTTATATGCATCTTAACCTTTGATTGAGCAAATCTCTTAAATCCGAGAAGCAAGCTTACGAGGGCATGTTGATTCTTCCAAAAAGCTTTTTAAAACGTTGAAAATCAAGACAGTTTGAAAAATTAGACAAAGTTAAGGAATAATTAAACGTACACTAAATCTAAAGAAATCTCTTTAAAGGAAACTATTTAAAATAATGCAAATTTGAAAATACGTATAGGTGTCTCTTTTTAACTGAAGAAAATGTTCTTCCACAAGAATTCCTCATAAGCCCTTGAGTTCTTGCATTTTCTGTACCAGTTTATATTAACCCCGTTGTGTCCAGTGCCAGTAACACCATGTGATCTTTATATATACATTGACTTTTTTCCAGTCTTTTCTTGTTCTCTAAGGTTCTGTAACGTTGTCAAGAAAAAGATGCTGGTTAACATTTCCAGATTTCTTCTAGCCAAAATCCTGCCACTGAGGCATAAAGCCATTTTACAGTTGTCGGTTGTAAAATTCTGTTTCTGTTGTTCACTAATTTTAAATAAAACAAGTTACTTCAAACTTACTTCCTCTGTTCTCTAACTAAAATTGAGATGTTTTTGAAAACAGTGATAGCTTAATTAATATTTCTTTTTAAGTTACTTTTGGTAATATTATTTATTAGCTTTAGGTCTGAACTAATTTGTGTTATATTTTCCCATATAGAAGAAGTGTAAATTGAAAATAAGTTGATTTCATTACATTATCATGTCTGGATGAAGATTACCTTTCATATTCAGCTTTCAGAACAATTCTTTAAAGCAAAGCTTGTGTAATCAGAGTAACAAAACAGAATGTCATGCTACTATCAAAATGAATGAGATAGAATAGATCTGTCTATACAGAAGATCTTTAGATAAAGACAGCTCTGGCTCTAACAATTTTTAACATTGTATCTTCTAGATAAAATGTCTTCTGCTACTTTGTTAATAGATAATTGGCAACCAGATAGGCTGTGTGTGTCTCAATTTGCTTATCTGTAAATTAGAAGTAAAGATACATACTTTGTAAGACTTTTGCGCCATTTAAAAGGGGTAACTCATTTGGGATACTTGGAAAAGTGTATGGCACATGGTAAGCCGTCAAAGGCAAACCAGTAATGTACCCATCTAACTTTTTCTCCTTTTACAAAAATGTGTATTGTTTTGGACTCGCTCCACATGGTTGTTGGGTTATCTGGAGAAATAGGAGAAAGGCTGTGGACAAGCCATGTGAGAAGTCCATGTTGTCGAGTCTGTCTGACACACTCGTGCACAAATACTGCTGTTTCCAGGATGACAGTAGTTTATATGGCCCTTCTGCTTCCAGTTTTGATTTTTCTAGGGAAGAGTGTTATAGCATAAACCTCTAACCTGGTTGGTACCAAGGTAATGGGAAGACCCAAGTGCTCCTACAGTAAGACTTGCTTACTCCAGTCCTCCATAAACCACCAATCTGTAATGATCCATTTAAGAACTCAGATCTAAACTCTTACGGTAGAGGCTCATTTATTGTAGACTCCAGTGGCAGAAGGAAATGGTGGCCTTAACTTCCCTTTCCTTTAGTCTCTTTTATGTTTCTAGGCTGGCCATTGGGCGTTTCCTCAGGATAGATATGCTGGAGATGGATGTGATGGTGGTGACATCTTTTGGGTGTTGAGAATCCTACGCTTGTGTTCCTTATTCAGAGAAACAGATTTGGAAATGTGTTGTAAAGCAGCTTGGACACTCTCATAGTCCTTGCCTGTGACCAGGATCCTGTTTCCTCTTAACAGTGTTTAACTCCTGTTTTCAGGACTTGGGACCTAACCTTCTTTATTCTGTCTTCTTTAATACTACTTCATTTGAAGTAGGAGCTTAATTTCACTGACTTCCTTGAGTTCTTAGGAACTAGCACATTTTTGTGGTTTATGATTACTTAATGAACTTGGTTAACTTTTGCTGTCTTTAAGCCATAAGTTTAAAGGGGTGAAAATTAGAGTCACCTGGAGAGTTTAACATATGTGTCTGAGGTCTCTTCCCTGGAAATTAGAGGTAAAAGTACACGTTGCAGATAGGGTTGGAGCAAATTTATGTTCCAAAAGTCTTTCAGGTGATTATGATATGCTTACCTGATTAAAAAAACACTCCTTTAAAATATTGTCTATACTATATAAATAAAATGTGCTTGCTAATCACTTTCATTCTCTGTCTCAGTGAGTCACAAACAGAACTTTAAGAAGTTACCTCTTCATCATGAACATGAGTCTGTAGCAGTAAATCTTCTCTTACGTGGGAGTAGCCGCAGACAAGTATATTTCCTGGATTCAAAGATGCATGTTTTTTATGTTACTAAAATTGAGCTGTGGCTTATAAAATGTATATATTTACAATGCTGTTGTCTTCCCACCCAAGACTACTACTAAAATAATCCTGATAATATCTTAAAACCAGTGACATCGTTGAATCAAGGAAATAGAGCATTTCCTCATATGACTCTGTGCTATGAATTTCTTACTTGTGGACATTCAGGTTATTTCTAATTTTTCATATTCATGCTGTGATCCTAGAATTTTTCCTTTAGGATAAGTTTCTAGAAGTAAAACCACTTGGTTAAATGTGTGCAAATTTTAAGGCTTTTGATAACACCAACTTTCTTCGAACTTTTTTGGGGATGTCTGCTGCTTTGGCTTTTCATATTCATTTTCTTTGTTTTTCTGGTGCTCACTCTAGTTCAATAAAATGATGAATTTATATTCAAGTTCTTCTTTGTCTCGAATAGGCTTTTTGATAACTACTTTTATTTCATTGCTGCTTTGTTATGACTTGTTATCAGCTTTGAATAAACTAGCCATCATTCCTTGTATATTCTTCACTCTATTATGGAGACGTTTATCATAATATAAAAATTTCTTCTATTCTTAAAATTTTGTACTTCACATATCTGGCATCACTCTTAGTCATAAAAGACTGAATGTGTTCCCCTTAAGCTTAGGAACAAGGGTGTTTGCTCCCACCAGTTCTGTTCAACATTGTATTGAAGGTAAATTAAATAGGGCAGTTAGAAGAAAATGAAGTAAAAGGCATCTAGATGGAAAGAAAGAAGAAAGTCTGTCTGTCTCTAGTCACAGATGGCATGATCTTGTTTATAGGAAAACCTAGGGAATCTACACACAAAAATATTGTAACTAAACAAAATGAATTAGCAGGGTTGCAGGATACAAGATGAACATACAAAAGTCACTTGTATTTCTAGCAATGACCATCCCAAAATGAAATTAGGATAACAATTCCATTTATAATTTCATCAAAAAGAAAATAATAGGAATAAACTTAAAGCATGAAATTACATACTGAAAACTATAAAAGAATTTTGAAAAAAAATGAAAGGGCTGAATAAGTGGAAAGTCATGTTCATTAGTTGAAGGACAATATTGTTAAGATGGCAGCACTCTCCAAATTGACCTACAAATTTAATCCAACACCTAACAGAATCCTAGCTGCCTTTTTTTTTAATTAAAAAAAATTTTTTTTGGAGAAATTGACAGATTGATCCTAAAACCCATCTGAAAATACAAGGGACTCAGAGTAGCTAATACATCATAGAAAAAAATAGATCAAAGTTGGAGGACTCACACTTTCCCATTCCCAAACTTCCTACAAACTTCGTGATCAAGACAGTATGGTACTGACGTAAAGATAGGTGCATAGATCAATGTAATTGAGAGTCCAGAAATAAACCTTGACATTTATGACACACTGATTTTCAACTAGGGCACCAAAATAGTAACTCTTATAACTCAACAATTAAACCTTGGAAAGAAGTAGGTAAAGGATCTGAATAGACATTTACCTGAAGAAGATATACAGATGGCCAATAAGCATGTGAAAAGTTGTTCAACATCATTAGTCAGTAGAGGAATGCCAGTTAAAACCAGAGATACTACTTCACACCTAGTAGGATAGCTACAATATAAAGGGCAGACAGTAACAAGTGTTGGTGAGGATGTGCAGACCTTGGAACCCTCATTAGTTGCTGGTGGGAATGTAAAGTGGTGGAGCCACTTTGAGGAACAGTTTGGCAGTTCCTCAAAATACTACACACAGAATTACCATGTCACCCAGAATAGGCAAACCCATAGAGACAGAAAAGAGATGAGTCATTGCCAGGGCCTAGGAGTGGGAGGGAATGGGAGGTGACTTGCAATAGGTATGGTGCTTCTTTTTGGGGTGATGGAAATCTTCTAAAATTAGATGATAGTGAAGGTTGTACAACTCTGTGAAGGTACTAAAAAACAAACTGTATACTTTTTTAGTGTTAATTTTATGGCATGTGAATTATATGTCAATAAAACTATTATCTAAAAAAAGAACACAGTGTGTGCTAAAGGACCTAAGTGAGGTCTTACTCTGCTCAGCAGCCGTTGTCTTCAGTGGAGACCAGGGCAAATACATGGCGCATGCCGTGCCATGCCTGCCTTTCTTGCAAGTGGGGCACATCACAAATTGTTTATGGCTTCTTTTTCCTTGAGTCCAAGAGTGGCTTTAGGAGACTTCTCAAAACAATGCTTCCACTTACCCCTGGGAACACACTGGCAAAGATCAGAAAGACATCATGGTATTTCAGGAGACAACTCATAGTTCCCTAGTGTTGAAGGATACAGCCATATTGAGTGGGGGACAAGGCTAGAGATCTGTCTATTCGTAAGGTTAGGGACTTGGGGAGAGCACTGTATTTCAGTAGGAGAGCTGGGGAGAGCCTGGGTCTGGCTGGGGTGCCACACAGAATGCAGTCGGGCTGGAGAGAGGTGTAGAAGGAAGCACAGTTAGCAGTTGGAGGAAGGAGCCATAGTATTGCTTGTAGACGATGACAGTGGGATGGGTAGAGAATGGGGCCATGAGTGGACTAAGGCCAGCTTTGGGGTGACTGGATAAAGAGGGGTGCATGGCACCAGGAGAATGTGCTGTCCAGGAAGCCAGGGGATGGGGAATTAGAAAGAGGGCCTGGTGAACGGTTGTAATGCACAGAGGAAGGGGAAGTTTCTTGAGGTGGTCCACCTTACTTGACAGTAGTTTTAGTCAAGTGGTGGTGGAAGGAAATTGTGGCAAGTGGAGAAGTAAACTGGATGTGAAAAGGTTTCCGATGGTGCCCAGTGCAGACTAAGGGCTTGATGTGCTCAGGGAGAGATGGTTGTAGGGCCGAGGGAGGCTCATGATTAGGGGGAGAGCACACAGTGTGGCTGAAGAGAGATGGCAGAGGGGCTGAAAAGGAGTGAGAGACACAGGCTGTCAGGTTGATTCTGAATGGGAAAGAGACTAGAAGAATCCATGTTTAAGTCATGACTGTTGAAGGGGTTTTCAAATAGGACACATGAGAAAAATACTATTTCAGTAAATATAAGAAACATTCTCCAACAGCATACTTAATTTGGCCTGTTGGTTATACAGAAAACAAAAAACTGAAAATAGATTATTGTGCTTTCAGTGGACATACATCCAGTGTTCTGTTATTTACAGTTTTGACTGAAGCAAGGTCATCATTAATAATAGAGATTGACTTGAAGAATATTTCTGTAACATGTCAGAAAATATATATGCAGCCTTTAAAAATGATGGGCATTAGCTTCATATTAGTGGTATAATGGGCTTCACAATAAATTATGAGGATATGAAATTTTTTTTCTAGATAGCATCATATTAGTATAGTCAGATTTTTACTTAAAAAGTGAGATGAAAGCACTATAGTTCATTCTACTGCAGTTATATAATAATGCACTATGTAAGAAAATTGATGTGTGATTATCTATCTGGGAATTGTTTTGTGTTCCTAAATACTTTTATTCTAGAGTAAGAAAAATTTAAGTGCGGAGATTAAGTGTAAGATTTTTATGTCAGTCGTAAATTTTGTATTTGAATGCCCAACTATTCTAAATGTAATTTGTGGGTTTATTGAAGATTGTTAATTTCTTTTTCTTTGGGTTACTAGGTATTTTCTGACATTTAGCTAGAAGTATATATTAGGAGGTGAATTAAAAATTTTGGGAGTATACTAAGAGTTGTAAACCTTTTACAGTGAATCCTTTTGTAATATATCGTTACTTTTTGACGTTTTTGGTTTTCATTTATTTTATGTTTTAGAGAGTAATATAAATGGAAGGAAAAAAGTTAAATCAAGTAACAATTTTCTCTTTTTTGTTAAAGTTCAGTTTTCTAAAAATACCTTATTTTGTTTTATAGGGATTTGTCTTGGCTGTGACTATGACACGGGAAGCAATCGATGAATTTCGGCGTTTTCAGCGTGACAAGGAGGTGAATTCACAGCTATATAGCAAGCTTACAGTAAGAGGTCAGCAAGATGCTTTAATCCTGTTTAGCTTTTGCTTACTGTAATTATCATTTTAGAGTTAACATAACAAATGTATGAAAACATTTTAATTCTATTACTGAAAATAGTATTATGTGATTGTGTATATCTAATTAATTTCCTTATAATGTATAGTGCATGCAATTTTAGGGTAGACTTTTGTTCATTCTCTAGATGTTTGGATGTATGTCATACACACATATATACAAACGCACACACAACCACACAGGCATGTACATATATTATTAATAATCATATAATGTGCTCTATTGGTATATAAGTATTTTCTGAGAGGCATAATGTCACTTTATCTAAAATCTATCTTGCTATTATATTTTAAACACACTCATAAAGGTCAAACGTCTATACCATGGCACTAACCTATTCTTAAGTACAGAGGCCTTTGAACAACAGAAATGAGTATCGTGATCCGAGATGGTAACTGATGCATGCACGTTTCTCCTTAACCTTCATTCAGGGCCTTAACTCTTGCTTCACTTAACATCTTTCAAGCGCTTGTTTATATGATTTTTCAGTCCATAGTAGTAAAAGAAGCAATGTACTAAGAAGAGAGTGAGGAAAATGATTACAGGTAGGCATGAGACAGTAAAAAAGTGACTGAAAACCTTGGGAATAAGGGAGATACTCAGAAACTGAATAGGTATTCATAATAACCCCAAAGTCTGTTTAAAAAATTTACAGTGGATTTTTATCTTCTGTATGTAAGAGGACATTTACAATGAATTATTTAACTTGAGATGGTACCTTCAAAAATGACTTACTTTTAACACCTTATTGGGCTGTATTTCACGTAACATAAAATTTATCCATGTAAAGTATACAATTCAGTGTTTTTTGGTGTATTCATAAAGTTGTGCAGCCATCACCATCACCGTCATTTAAGTTTAGCACACTTTTGACATTCTCAGAAGGAGCCCTGAATACATTAGAAGGCAGTAGTCATTCTCTGTTTTCCTCACCACCCTACCCCAGCTCCAGGCAGCCGCTGTTCTCCTTTTTTGTCTCTGTGGTTTTGCCCACTCTGCACATTTCATATCAATGGAATTATGCAATATGTGATCCTTTGTCACCAGCTGCTTTCACTGGGCATGTTTTCAAGATTCATCTGGTAGTAGCTTTCATCAGTACTTTATTTCCTTTTGCTGCTCAGTAATATTCCAACGTATGATAGAGCACGTTTTGTGTATCCATTCATTAGTGGATGGACATTTGGGCTTGTTTCTACTATGTGACTGTTGTGAATAATGCAGCTATGGACATTTGTGTACAAGCTTTTGTGTGAAAATTGTTTTCATCTATCTTGGATACATACCTAGGAGTGAAATTGCTGGATTATTTGGTAACTCTATGGTTAGCGTTTTAAAGAATTGTCAACCTGCTTTCCTAATTGGCCACACCATTTTACATCCCTACCAGCAGTGGATGAGGGTTCCAGTTTTCCCAAATCCTCACATGTACATTACCCTCTGCCTATTTGATTGTAGCCACTGCTTTTTGATTGTAGTGGGTGTGAAGTAGTATCTCATTGTGGTTTGGGTTTGTATTTTTCTAATGATTAGTGATGTTGAGCATCTTTTCATTTGCTTATTAGCTGATTAGCTGTTTGTATATCTTTTCTGGGTAAATAACTGCTCAGATCCTTTGCCAGGTTTTTTTTTTTTTTTTCTTTTTTTGAGACGGAGTCTTGCTCTGTCGCCCAGGCTGGACGGCAGTGACACAATCTCCATTCACTGCAGCCTCCGCCTCCCAGGTTCAAACAATCCTCCTGCCTCAGCCTCCCAAGTAACTGGGTTTACAGGTGCCTGCCACTGTGCCTGGCTGATTTTTTGTATTGTTAGTAGATACGGATTTCACTGTGCTGGCCAGACTGGTCTTGAACTCCTGACCTCGTGATCCACCCGCCTCGGCTTCCCAAAGTGCTGGGATTACAGGTGTGAGCCACGCCCATCCCTTTTGCCAACTGACAACTGGGTTGTTTAATTCATTTTGTGTATGGGGTAAGGTGTGGATCCATATTCTCTTGTATGACCAGTATATTATCACAGTCACACATATTTTGAGTTATCTTGTGTTTTATTTTCTGACACTTTTTTGGGTGTAGGACTTTTCTATGTATGTTGCTGTTACTTTACTTTCTTCTTGTTTATGGCTGCTTATTTTTGTTTTGTTCTGTTTTGTTTTTAGTAGAGACAGGGTTTCACTATGTTGGCCAGGTTGGTCTCAAACTCCTGGCCTCAAGTAATCCACCCTCCTTAGCCTCTCAGAGTGCTGGGATTACAGGTGTGAGCCACTATGCCTGGCCTTTCTTGAAGTGTACTTAAATCATTTTTGTTTCCGTGGTCTAACATCTGAGCAGCGTTTGAAAAGAATCCATCCCAGTATTTCATTTAGAAACATTCAGTATACATCATAGTATTAGATTGGTGCAAAAATAGTTGCACCAAGTAATTTTGTCATTGGAACTAATAGCAAAAACTGCAATGACTTTTGCACCAACCTGTATTTCTGCTATGTAATGATATTTCATGAGCACTTTCCATTTATTATCTCATATTTTTAGTTCTCTGTGGCTGGACCAAGGTAGATATACTCAGGCATGGCCACAGACTCAGGAGTGGTTATAAACATACATATACACACACTCAAGTAGATATATAAACTCATTACCACTGTTTTTTCTCAGGTCCCCCTTAGAGGGTCTGCATGAATTCATTTCTTCATGATATGTTGACTACAAGTCTTTCCATCCTTCCTTTTCACTTGATATGTGTGTGCCACCTCCAAGTCTAACCAGTGCTTCTAACCAGGGAGATACTTCTTAGTCACTAAAGCCGACTGAGGTCTGCCCCCTGCAGCCCTTGAACAGCCCTTAGCTGGGCCTGGCTGATGGGACTTGACTGGTGGGCCTACAGCTCCTGGCCTGGCTCCAGCTCTGGCTCCAGCTGTCTGTTCTGCCTGAAGTGGGAAATTGACTCCTCACTGCTGATACTGCTCCATCTTTTCCTTGGCAGTAGCCCTTTCCTTTCTTTTTTTTTTTTTTTTTTTTTTTTTGAGACGGAGTCTCGCTCTGTCGCCCAGGCTGGAGTGCAGTGGCCGGATCTCAGCTCACTGCAAGCTCCGCCTCCCGGGTTCCCGCCATTCTCCTGTCTCAGTCTCCCGGGTAGCTGGGACTACAGGCGCCACCACGTCGCCCGGCTAGTTTTTTGTATTTTTAGTAGAGACGAGGTTTCACCGTGTTAGCCAGGATGGTCTCGATCTCCTGACCTCGTGATCCGCCCGTCTCGGCCTCCCAAAGTGCTGGGATGACAGGCTTGAGCCACCGCGCCCGGCTGCCCTTTCCTTTCAAAGTAAAAAGTATTTTCAAAAAGTGAATCTGATGCCATTTTATGGCTTAGAACCCTTGAGTCGCATGTGACTCTCCAACTCCCTGTGGCCTGGCTCTGGCTGCCTGTTCCAGCTCCTGTGATTTCTGAAGTGTGGTTGCACTGGTTTTTCCTTTAGTTCCTTGAATAGGCCTCTCCTTCTCCCTCTTAGAGACTGGCTTTTAAAGTAATAGCCACTCTGCCTGGGGGTTCTTGTTCTGTCCTGTATTGTTTGGCCACTTCCTACTCAAAACTTCAGGTTTTATTAAAAGATTATCTTAGAGAGGTCTGCCTCGATTTCTTCAAATGTTACTCCCCACCCCAGCCCACACATACGTCCCATGGCACCTGTACCTCCCTGTGGGAAGTGGCATTACTCTGAAGACTACTTCAATTCCTGGATTCTCAGTTTCATGAGCATGGGGTTCTGGTTTCCCCTAGAGTAAGCAGAGTCATTGGCACGTGGTGAGCAATCAGTAAATGGAGAGCGTCAAGAAAGAAAAAAGTTCCAGATCTAGATGAAAGTGCTGAGTCCGGTCTAAGGCCAGGGGCTGCCCTGTGAGGTGGCACCAGTTTGCGTTTCCGTTGTGCCCACAAATGTCCTTCCGACACCCTTGCCCACTCACTCCAGTTAAAAAAAAAGTCATTGTTCATTTGTGATCTTTTATAAATTACTTATTTAATACCTTTTGTTTCTGTTTTTACCTTATTAGAAAAAATTTCATTGTTCATTTGTGATCTTTTATAAATTACTTACTTAATACCTTTTGTTTCTGTTTTTACCTTCTTACATTTTTACCTTATTACAATTTTTCTACTAAAAGGAATTTGCCTTTGTCACATGTAGCAAATATTTTTACCTTGACTTATTTTTTAAAAATCATTTTTCTTGGATGTAATATATAATTTTTACATAATTTAAATCTCCTGATCTTTTGTGATTTTTACTTTAATCTTAGAAAGTCTATTCATTCCCAATATAAGTGAGCTTTGTGTTTTCATAAAGTGTTTCTGGATTTTCATTTTTTGTAGTTAAGTTTTACTGCATTCGTAATTTTTCACTTAAGATGTATACTATGTGGAGAAGGGACCTTTCTTTTCTTTTTTCCCCCACAAATGCTCAGCAGTTGTTTTGAAACCATGTTTAAAGTTAGCAGAGTTCTTCCCCAAACCTTTGAGACTTAACCAGGTTTCTTGTCCAAGGACTCGGAATATGAGCTGCCTCCCCTGAATCTGTGCCTCTCCGCCTGAGCACAGTATGGGCCTTGTGTGCACCAGGACTGATCTCAAGATGAATTTTATGTTTTATGTTACTTAACATGAAAAGCCCCAGACTCCAAGTCATCCTTCAGATTCTCCATTTTAATCACCATGGGATACTGTGTATCTTTATTCTTACCCTTGGTCTTTTTTCACTGGGTTTCCAGAATTCACATTCTTTTTTTTCTTCATAACCTGAAGCTTTTCTATCTATGGATTCCTCTCTGAATGTGCCTTCCTGCTGTCACTAAACTGTGGCTCTATTCTGAGGGCCCACGTCCTAAACAGACTCTTGGTGGCCCTAGTTTTGGCTCCTGTAGCCTTAGTGCCACTCCACCTGCAGTTAGGCCCCTCTCTCTAGCTCATTCTCTTTACTGCCCGGACTCCAGTTATTTTTCAACCTCCAGTTTATTGACTGCATCCTTTCTACCATTCCTAGCCCCTTCGATCTTCTATTTGAAGAAGTCCAGTTGGTCAATTTTATTTATGATTGTGCTTTTGTTTTTCTAAGAACTCTTTACCTAACCCACGTTTACAAATGTTTCCACTGTTTCTCCTGTTTTCTTCTAGAAGTTTTTTAGTTTTAGGATTACACTTATGAATATCCATTTTGAGTCTATTTTTCTCTACTGTGCAGAATATGGGTTTTTTTTTTTTGCATGTGGACATTCAGTTGTTGTCAGTACTGTTTTTTGAAAAAGTGATCCTTTTTCTACTGCATTGCCTTTGAACTCTTCATGTGAGTTTACCTCTGGACTGTCTTTCTGCTCCATTGATCTGTTTGTCTGTCTGTAAACATCATGCTCTTTTGGTTACTGTTGCTTTATCATAATTTTTGAAATCAAGCCCTCAACCTTTGTTCTTCATTTTTGGAGTTGTTTTTGTTAGTTGTAGGCCTATGACTTTTATAATCGGCTTGCCAATTTCTACAAAAAAGCTTTCTGCAGTTTTGAATGGGATTTCTTTGGATCTGTAAATCCATTTGGCAGAGAACTGACATTTAAATAGTATTTAATCTTTTGACCCATGTGTGAAATGCATCTTTCCTTTTAAAATTCTTTTCTCAGCAGTGTTTTGTTGCTTTTTGGGGGTTAGTTGTCTTTTATCTCTGCTTTGAAGATTTTGTTCATGGTTTTGAGCGATTTGTTTATGATGTGCCTATGTGTAATTTTCTTTATGTTTTTATGCTTGGGGTTCATTTAACTTTTTGAGTCTGTGGGATGTAAGTTTCATTAAATATGGAAAGTATTTAGCCTTTATTTCTTCAAATATTTTTTTCTTCCCTCTCCAGTGTCAAGGTTTCCAGTTATACCTGTGTTAGACTGTTCGAGGTAGTGACACTCATGGATGTTTTTAAATTTTTCTTTTAAATTCTTTTTCTGTTTTATTTTGCACAGTTCTATTGCTGTTATTCAGATTCACTATTCTTTCCTTCCAGAATGTCTGTTCTGTTGTGTGTTAGTCTGTTCTCAGGCTGCTAATAAAGACATACCCAAGACCAAGTAATTTATAAGGAAAGAGGTTTAATTGACTCACAGCTCAGCATGGCTGGGGGAGGCCTCAGGAAACTTAGAACCATAGAGGAAGGAGAAGCAAAAACGTCCTTCTTCACATGGTGGCAGCAAGAAATGCCGTGCAAAGAGGGGAAAAGCCACTTACAAAACCATTAGAACACACTATCATGAGAACAGCATGAGGGTAACTGCCCCATGATTCGTTTACCTCCCCCCCGCTCCCTCTGACAACTACAATTCAAGATGAGAGTTGGGTGGAGACACAGCCAAATCATATCATACTGTTAATTTCGTTTGTTGTGTTTTTTTATCTCAAGCGTTGTTGTTTTTGTGTCTGGAAGTTTGATTTGGGTCTTTTTTGTATCTTTCATGTCTCTGACTTTCTGATCATTGGAATACAGTTTTCATAGCTGTTTTCATGTCCGTGTCTGCTAATTTTAACATTTGTGTCCGTTGTGGGTCAGTTTTGATGGAATGTTTTTTCTCCTCTTGTGGGTCATCTCTTCTTGCTTCTTTGCATACCTATTAATTTTTTATTGGATGTCAAACATTGTGAATTTTACCTTTTTGGGTGGTGGATATCTTTATATTCCTGCACATACTGTTGAGTATTGTTGTGGGATGCTGTTGAGCTACTTGGATAGGCCTTGCTTTGTTACATCGTTGGACAGATCTGGGGCATGCTCCATGGGGTTGGTTATTCCCCAGCATGAGGCCAGACGTGGTCTGTGAGTCATGGGCTTCTCCAGTCTGGCTGGAAGGGCACTTTGTGAACATGGGCATTCTCTGTTCTTTTGGATATCCCCCTGTCGCTGCCTTCCTTTCTGGACACTCACTTTTTCTCAGCATCCAGGCATGTTCTCTTTCAGGAGCTCTGCTCTGGCCCTTCCTTCTGCCTGCATGCTCTGTCTTAGATGCCTGTTCGTGGCCTCCCCACTGTTTCCTGACTCCTGGCTCCAATGCCTCCTTTTCTAGGAGTCCTCTCCTAACCCTGCAACAGTCACGAATGCCCACCTTTGCCCTCCGCCAGCATCCTGTGCCATGTGCTCTGCCCTCATCTTTCCATAGCACCTGCTACATTCCAGCAGCCATTACACCCTTTAAACATGTGCTGTTGTCACTAGTGTAGTACAGGCGCCTGCAGTAAGAACTGGAATGTAGTAGGTGTTGAGGAAATGGGTTAAGTACTGCCTTCAGATTTTGTGGGGGGGCTCCTGTATTTCTTTCTTGAAGTATGTTTCTGAATGCTTTAATACATTTTAGGATTTCATCCATTTGAATTTGCTTTTGTGGAGCGTTTTACAGCCAAGAGTAGTAATGCCATCTACATCATAAGATAAATTGTAACTTTTTGTTAAACTCGAATTTTTACCAGTATTCACTTTTATTAGGTAAGAAATTTTAGAATTAGCTAGAAGATAACAGTAATTTTGTTCAACTCAGTTTCATGTAATTATTATTAGGAACATTTATATGAAATATGTGGATGTTGTGGCCTGCAAAGAAACGAATATGCTCAAGTGGCACAGTTTTACATGAGCAGGCTCAGGCCTGGACCTCAGGGTTTTTGACTTACATTTCAGAGCACCTTTGCAAGCGGAATGGAGAGGAATCCTAGTTTGTTCACTCAGCCACTTCTTCACAAAATGTTTGTTGTGTACCTGCTTAGGGCTTTGGCACATCCCATTTACTTACTTAAACAATATGCCTCAAACTCTACAGAGACACATGGATGTGAGTAATTTGGCAATGAGACTAGTTGAAGGTCTTAGAGATCTAAGTTTTGTTTACTTTGATCAGCATATTTATTTAGTTTAAATGTGAGGTGGTAAACTATCATCTCAACTAAATTTGTTTATAGAAAAGTAAGTTATACTATTTCACTTTAATGAATGGATACTAAGATTTAATGCTTAATTACTAGAAGTATTAGAACCTTCTGTTCATTGTTGTTGTTCTTGCATTAAAAAAAAATCAGTATTGCCTGGGTGTGGTGGCTCATGCCCGTATTCATAGCTCTTTGGAAGGCTGATGTAGGTGGATTGCTTGAGCTCAGAAGTTTGAGACCAGTCTGAGAACACAGTGAAATCTCATCTCTACAAAAAATACAAAAATTAGCCAAGTGTGGTGGTGCGTACCTGTAGTCCCATCTGCTCCAGAGGCTGAGGTGGGAGGATCACCTGAGCCAGGGAGGTTGAGGCTGCAGTGAGCCGTGATTGTGCCACTACAAACTGGGTGACAGAAAATAATAAAAAAAAAGTTACTTATCTACCAATCTTATACCTTGTGTGTGTTTGGATATAAATACATTTTTATCCTTAGTTGCTAGTATTTGTGTTTAGTAGGTCTTACTTTGCTTTGTGCTTTAATCCATTATGACATGGACTCATTTTAACTACTTAGGACTAGAACGGTTGTAAATTCCTTTGATTTTAAAATAGGTTAATTTTTTTATAGTAAATCCACAAATCAGTAATGTGGTCATTTATTATCATTATCAATCTGTTCTGTACATAATCATGTGTGCTAGACTTGGACACAACTGCAGTGCGGTGGATGGGGTTTACAGCAGCGTCACTGCAAACACGTGACTCCCTCGTGCTGTGGTGGCATGTCGGCTACTGCATCACTGGGACAGTAAGAATTTTTCAGCTCCATTGTCATCTTATTTTCCCCAAAGTGGCTCTATTTTATTTTGTTTTTATTTTTATTTTTTAAATTTTTGTGAGTACATAGTAGGTATATATATTTGTGGGTTACATGAGATATTTTGATGCAAGCATTCAATGGGGAATAATCACATCAGGGTAAATGAGATATCCACGCCCTCAAGCATGTATCCTTTGTGTTACAAACAATCTACTTACACTCTTTTAGTTATTTTAAAATGTACAAGTATTTTTGACTGTAGTCACCTTGTTGCTCTAGCAAATACTGTCTTATTCATTCTTTCTATTTTTCGGTACCTATTAACCATCCCTGCTTCCCCCACCAACTCCCACTAACCTTCCCTGCCTGTGGTAATCTCTAGTCTCTGTCTCCATGAGTTTAATTTAATATGGGTAAATTTTGGATATGCATTTGGAAAGAAGAAACTACATGTCGTAAAAGTATATTTCAGTTGCACTTTAAACCTATCATAGGATCTGAAATTTAGTGGATATTCAGATACTTAAATATTGATAGCATTTTAAGCACATTATTTACAGGTGTATATAAAGTACTACTGGTGTTTATATGGGTTATTAAAAGCTTCACAGAGGTTGGATTTGCTGTGTAATTAATTCTGGGAAGAGAGGGACTTCAATCCAAGGGAGCAAGTGCTGGGGAGCTTCTGCGAGTCAGTAGAGGGCACCTTACAGTGGAGGGACGAGTTTCCCGGCGAGGTAGAGCCGGGGCCAACAGAGATGGAGGAGCCAGTTGGTAAAGACTGGCAGTTAACTTAGGGTCCGTTTTGAGGAACTTACAGTTTTTGATACATATATGATTGTCTTCTAAATAATTATCATAGAATGGAATTTTTTGGGGGGATAAACACAGTCCTTAGTTTTTTCAACTCATTCATTTGGAATTAGGGAAATTATGATGTTATATTTTCTTTACACAGGCAGAAATTAATGACTGGTAGTGGGGTTGGTGGGCAAGGTTATATGTTTAAGAAGCATTGGCTTAAGAATAGGTAGTTATGGCTGGGTGTGGTGGCTTACACCTATAATCCCAGGACTTTGGGAGGCCAAGGCGGGTGGATCATCTGAGGTTAGGAGTTCAAGACAAGCTTGGCCAGCATAGCGAAACCCTATCTCTACTGAAAATACAAAACAAAATTAGCCGACCGTGGTGGCGGGCGCTTGTAATCCCAGCTGCTCGGGAGACTGAGGCAGGAGAATCGCCTAAACCCAGGAGGCGCAGGTTGCAGTGAGCCGAAATCGCGCCACTGCACTCCAGCCTGGGCAACAAGAGCGAAACTCCGCCTCAAACAGCAACCAAAAAAAAAAAAAAAAAAAAAGAGTATATAGTTATTTGATACACATTTGCATCTTTCTCAGAGGAGCCTATAGAACTTGTTCATGGGAGCAAGTGAGATGAATGCTTTTCCTCTATGAGAAAAAACCCACTTAATACTAGTATGTTTCTGAAGAATAATGGAAGGGAACATTTATCGCTAGAAAGATGTACTGGAAATATTTAATTGAAATAGTTTAGAGAGCGGAAAGTACTGTTGTTACCTTACTTGGTGATACCGTTTGGCTGTGTCCCCACCCAAATCTCATCTTCACTTACAGTTCCCATAATCCCATGTGTCATGGGAGGGACCCAGTGGGAAGTGATTCAGTCATAGGGGCGGTTACCCCCGTGCTGTTCTTGTGATGGTGGGTGAGTTCTCATGAGATCTGATGGTTTTATAAGGGGCTTTTCTCCCTTGGCTCGGCACTTCTCCTTGCTGTCACCGTGTGAAAAAGGACGTGTTTGCTTTCCCTTCGCCATTATTGATTGTAAGTTTTCTGAGACCTCCCCAGTTATGCTGACCTGTGAGGCAATTCAACCTCTTTCCTTTATAAATTACCCAGTTTAGGGTCTGTCTTTATTAGCAGTGTGAGAACGGACTAATATACTTGGTAATAGTCACTATTAACTAGTTCATTAAAAAACAAAAAGCTGATAATACATGACTTACTGAATGTGCACTTGATAGTATATTGAATAGGTAGTTTTAAGAAAAAAAAGTCATTAGATTTAAATGCTAGCATTTACATTGAAATATCTTTGCTGCTGTATTTAGAGCTTCCTTCTCTATCAAGTGCAGCTCTGAGATTATTAAATGTTGAGTGTCCATTTCATAAACACTTTGTGTCATTGATTGCTCTGTAGGATTATTGAGGCCAGGTGACAGTTGTGTGTTTTGTATGTGCACAGTGACTCTTAAAATTGAGAGATTTTTTCTGTTGTTACCAGACTCTCTCAAATATGATATTACTATATTACTAGGATCAGTTGTCAGCTCAGTTAACAAAGTATTGGCCAGAAATCAAATACTTAATGTAAGTGTGGGTTGTTAGAATGTGCATTCGTGCTGGACCTTCACTGGTGGACAGGTCTGTGAAAGTGGGTAATTTTCCTCCTGTATCTTCTCTGTCCAGTGCCCTAAATGTTCTTTGGCAAAGAGGACAGCAAATCAGTTATTCAGGATGCTAGGACTTGATAACAGTGTGATCATTTTTTCAAAATTTAGATGTGTGTACTTTGAGCAGATACATAAGGCAGATGGTCATACTATTTTGTTACTGTACTCTGTTTAGCTTTCTGATACTTTGTTCATAGTGTAATATTAACATTTTGAGAACTTTTTATGCTATATTTCATCATAAACTTTTTTCCTTAAACAGGTAATTGAAGATAATTTCCATAGAAATGAATCATAATCACTATATGCCTGAAAATTAAAGGCTCTTAAATATATTCTCTCTCTTTACTGTGTTACAGAATAATAAATCTTTCAGAAATGTTAGATCTTAATTACAGAGTCAAAAAGGATATGTTTTATCTTCAAAATGTTTTAAAATTGTTTACTGTATTGTGTGCTGTGACTATAGTATTTCCTTTTCTCTCCTTTTAAAATGTGTTGGTTTCAGAGAATGTGAAAAAAATACAAGGAAGGAAGGGTGGATTGGATAGGCAGGAGAGAGAGTGGAATTAGATGATGAAGTAGGAACTCTAGGTCAGTGGGGCGTCTCTACTGCCAGATGCTTTGCTATGAAAAGCGTAGCAGCGGGGGTGGAGGCCTGAAGCCTGAGTGACCGTGCTCACAGGAATTAAAGTGGACATTGTTTTGTGAATCTGTTTTCTGGTTGTGTGTAGGCATATACTTAGTGGTTTTAAAGCTACATTAAGATTTGTTTCACACATAATTCTAAAGAGCATTGCTATTTTATAATATAAATAAAAATAGCTTCAGCGCTTATTGGCTTATATAATTGAGGCATGTAGAAAAAAATACAACATAATGCATATAAAAGTTTTGATATCTCCAAACCAGATCTTCAGGAACAATGTGATACTACTGAAATACAGCTGCTTTAAGAGGTGTTTGGGAAATCAGATCTTTTAATAAGATCTTATTAAAGATCTTTAAATCTTTAAAGTCAGTGTAACGAGTGTGATGTTAGTTTTTGATAGTTGTCAACATAAACCGAATGTAAAAGGAAGGAACATTTTCCCTTGTTAGGACAGTAATTTCAAAAATGTAAAAATTAACACACAAGGCCATTGCTAGTCATAAGAGAGTGAGATGGATAGAGTGAGGAAGTGAGGGATGGAGGTTGGGGGAGTCCCAGGGGGAGAAAGAGGGACAGATACAGAGAGAAAGGGAGGAAGGGAGAGAATGAATTTGCCTGTTTTGTTACCTAAGTATGTCTCAAATTATGCATGCAACATTCATCTACTCTACATCCTATTATACATGATATTTTATAGATATTTAAGTATATATGAAACTTTATCAATGACTATTCTACATTAGATATTTTGTAGATAAGAATTTATTCACATAGATAAATCACTTTTAATAATAAAGCTTTAGATATAACTTTTTCAGTCCTCTCCTGTGTTGGTAAAGCTATTAATAGAGGCTGATTTTATATATAATTTGCTTTATTTCTTTTTTGGTCAGTTATGTGCTAATTAATGCCATTTATTATATTAACTTAAGGAATTTTTTTTTTTTTTTTTGAGATAGAGTCTCGCTCTGCCGCCCAGGCTGGAGTGCAGTGGCCGGATCTCAGCTCACTGCAAGCTCCGCCTCCCGGGTTTACGCCATTCTCCTGCCTCAGCCTCCCGAGTAGCTGGGACTACAGGCGCCCGCCTCCTCGCCCGGCTAGTTTTTTGTATTTTTAGTAGAGACGGGGTTTCACCGTGTTAGCCAGGATGGTCTCGATCTCCTGACCTCGTGATCCGCCCGTCTCGGCCTCCCAAAGTGCTGGGATGACAGGCGTGAGCCACCGCGCCCGGCCTAACTTCGGATTTTTACATCTCTGTGTTAAGTTTTAATTATGCTCAAATCATTTAGTAATATTTCTGGTCATTGTCGACTTGCCTTGGAACTGAAACAATGACAAAGCATGGTAAGAACCGTCTGAGTGTTGCCCCCTTTTAAATTACTGTGAAGAAATTCTCCCTCTGTGTTTTTATTGGGAGATAAAAAGTTGTGTTTGGAAGTTTACTAAGAGAAGTTAATTATTAGTGACTGAAAGTAGAAGTACAGGGAAATTTCTGAAGTATTTTTTTCTGCATCTGATTTCTAAAGTAATTATTTTTTAATGGAAAGTTGAACTTGGGTGTGCCACTGTTTCCTTGAGTTGACTGTACTTCTTCTTTTTTTAAGGTAAAGTGCAAGTTAAGAGTTCAGACATACAAGTTGGAGACCTCATCATAGTGGAAAAGGTTGATGAATTTTTAATATATTTTAGACCTATATATACTGGTTATTAATGTTTAGCCTGATTGCAAGTAACTTCTGAATTTGAAAGAAATTGTTTGAGACATATATTTTGAATCATAATATCCTGTGTAAGATTTGTTGTATGTGAAGAAGAATCTAGATTTTTATATATTCAGTTTTGCTAAAGTATATTTCAGTGTGTGCAAGCAGTCATATTTTTTTCTGAAATAAGATGGTTAACTGCTTAACATTGCATTATCAAGATTATTTTATGTCATCACAGACTTGTATTCGAACCTATTTATTGTACTATGCTTCAGTTTTCAGAACTTCCTCCTACAGAGATAATCATCCCTCAATATCCATGAGAGAGTAGTTCCAGGACCCTGCCAAGAATACCAAAATCCACTGATGCTCAAATTTCTTATATAAAATTGCACAGTCTATGCATTAATAAATCCTCCGTGTACTTTAAATCAGTGGTCCCCAACCTTTTCAGCACCAGGAACCAGTTTTATGGAAGACAATTTTTCCATGGACCAAGGTTCAGTGGGCTTGTTTTTGGGATGAAACTGTTCCACCTCAGATCATCAGGCATTAGATTCTCATGAGGAGTGTGCAGCCTAGGTCCCTTTCGTGGGCAGTTCACAGTAGGGTTCGTGCTCCCATGAGAATCTAATGCTGCTGCTGATCTCGCAGGAGGTGGAGCTCAGGAGGTAATGCTCCCTTGCCCTCCACTCTCCTCCTGCTGTACAGTACCATTCTTAAAAGGCCCAGGGTTAGAGACCTCTGCTTTAAATCATCTCTAGATGATTTATAGTACTTAATACGATGGAAATGCTATCTAAATAGTTATACAGTATTTTTTTATTTTTGTTTTCTTATTTTTTATTTTTTTCCTGAATATTTTCTCTCAATGCTTCGTTGAATCCCCATCTGTGGAACCCATGGATACAGAGGGCCAACTGTAGTTATATTACACATAATTATTGGATATGATTCATATGGTTAAAACATTTAAGAGGGAAACGTGAATAGAAGTAAAAGCATTACAAAAGAAAAAGTTTAGATCTATGTAGGAAGAAGCTGTAAGGAAAACATCAGGTCCGACGTGGAGATCGTCAGGGCTGCTGGTGGTGTGGAGAGTGACTGAAGGTGCGGGCTGCATGTGGGGGGAGCTGGTGGTATGGAGAGTGACTGAAGGTGCAGGCTTCACGTGGGGGGAGCTGGTGGTGTGGAGAGTGACTGAAGGTGCAGGCTTCATGTGGGGGGAGCTGGTGGTGTGGAGAGTGACTGAAGGTGCAGGCTTCACATGGGGGGAGCTGGTGGTGTGGAGAGTGACTGAAGGTGCGGGCTGCATGTGGGGGGAGCTGGTGGTATGGAGAGTGACTGAAGGTGCAGGCTTCACGTGGGGGGAGCTGGTGGTGTGGAGAGTGACTGAAGGTGCAGGCTGCATGTTGGGTGAGTGCATTCAGAGTGGTCTCATCTGCCTTGTCCCCGACCATATGAGTGCTGTGCACAGGACACCTGTGTCTGTGTTAAGGGAGTTTGATCTCAAGTGCTCTCATCTGCCAACTTCCATGACTGTGTGAGTAAAAAGAGCTCAGGTCATACACAGGAAGGGAGAAATTGGAAACCCAGGAACAAATATCGGAGGAAACCAACTGAAAACAAGTAATAAAATGCAGACGTACATTCTAATGGTCTAAATACAGCAATCAAGAGACAGAATAGATAAAAAACACACCAAAAACCCAAGGTGCATCTCTATGTTGTTTATACAAAAGTCTCTTCAAAGAGTGGGGGCCAATATTCAACGTTCTTAAAGAAAAGAATTTTCAACCCAGAATTTCATATCCAGCCAAACTAAGCTTCATCAGTGAAGGAGAAATAAAATCCTTTACAGATAAGCAAATGCTTAGAGATTTTGTCACCACCAGGCCTGCCTTACAAGAGACCCTGAAGGAAGCCCTAAACATGGAAAGGAACAAGCGGTACCAGCCATTGCAAAAACATGCCAAAATGTAAAGACCATCGAGGCTAGGAAGAAACTGCATCAACTAACGAGCAAAATAACCAGTTAATATCATAATGACAGGATCAAGTTCACACATAACAATATTAACCTTAAATGTCAATGGACTAAATGCTCCAATTAAAAGACACAGACTGGCAAACTGGATCAAGAGTCAAGACCCATCAGTCTGCTGTATTCAGGAGACCCATCTCACATGCAGAGACATACATAGGCTCAAAATAAAGGGATGGAGGAAGATCTACCAAGCAAATGGAGAACAAAAAAAAGCAGGGGTTGCAATCCTAGTCTCTGATAAAACAGACTTTAAACCATCAAAGATCAAAAGAGACAAAGAAGGCCATTACATCATGGTAAAGGGATCAATTCAACAGGAAGAGCTAACTCTCCTAAATATATATGCACCCAATACAGGAGCCCCCAGATTCATAAAGCAAGTCCTTAGAGACCTACAAAGAGACTTAGACTCCCATACAATAATAATGGGAGACTTCAACACTCCACTGTCAACATTAGACAGATCAACGAGACAGAAAGTGAACAAGGATATCCAGGAATTGAACTCATCTCTGCACCAAGCGGACCTAATAGACATCTATAGAACTCTCCACCCCAAATCAACAGAATATACATTCTTCTCAGCACCACATCGCACTTATTCCAAAATTGACCACATAATTGGAAGTAAAGCACTCCTCAGCAAATGTACAAGAACAGAAATTATAACAAACTGTCTCTCAGACCACAGTGCAATCAAACTAGAACTCAGGACTAAGAAACTCAATCCAAACCGCTCAACTACATGGAAACTGAACAACCTGCTCCTGAATGACTACTGGGTACATAACGAAATGAAAGCAGAAATAAAGATGTTCTTTGAAACCAATGAGAACAAAGATACAACATACCAGAATCTCTGGGACACATTTAAAGCAGTGTGTAGAGGGAAATTTATAGCACTAAATGCCCACAAGAGAAAGCAGGAGAGATCTAAAATTGACACTCTAACATCACAATTAAAAGAACTAGAGAGGCAAGAGCAAACACATTCAAAAGCTAGCAGAAGGCAAGAAATAACTAAGATCAGAGCAGAACTGAAGGAGATAGAGTCACAAAAAACCCTCCAAAAAATCAATGAATCCAGGAGTTGGTTTTTTGAAAAGATCAACAAAATTGACAGACCGCTAGCTAGACTAATAAAGAAGAAAAGAGAGAGGAATCAAATAGACGCAATAAAAAATGATAAAGGGGATATCACCACCGACCCCACAGAAATACAAACTGCCATCAGAGAATACTATAAACACCTCTACGCAAATCAACTAGAAAATCTAGAAGAAATGGATAATTTCCTGGACACTTACACTCTCCCAAGACTAAACCAGGAAGAAGTTGAATCCCTGAATAGACCAATAGCAGGCTCTGAAATTGAGGCAACAATTAATAGCCTACCCACCAAAAAAAGTCCAGGACCAGATGGATTCACAGCTGAATTCTACCAGAGGTACAAGGTGGAGCTGGTACCATTCCTTCTGAAACTATTTCAATCAATAGAAAAAGAGGGAATCCTCCCTAACTCTTTTTATGAGGCCAACATCATCCTGATACCAAAGCCTGGCAGAGACACAACAAAAAGAGAGAATTTTAGACCAATATCCCTGATGAACATCGATGCAAAAATCCTCAATAAAATACTGGCAAACCGGATTCAGCAGCACATCAAAAAGCTTATCCACCATGATCAAGTGGGCTTCATCCCTGGGATGCAAGGCTGGTTCAACATTCGCAAATCAATAAACGTAATCCAGCATATAAACAGAACCAAAGACAAGAACCACATGATTATCTCAATAGATGCAGAAAAGGCTTTTGACAAAATTCAACAGCCCTTTATGCTAAAAACGCTCAATAAATTTGGTATTGATGGAACGTACCTCAAAATAATAAGAGCTATTTATGACAAACCCACAGCTAATATCATACTGAATGGGCAAAAACTGGAAAAATTCCCTTTGAAAACTGGCACAAGACAGGGATGCCCTCTCTCACCACTCCTATTCAACATAGTGTTGGAAGTTCTGGCTAGGGCAATCAGGCAAGAGAAAGAAATCAAGGGTATCCAGTTAGGAAAAGAAGAAGTCAAATTGTCCCTGTTTGCAGATGACATGATTGTATATTTAGAAAACCCCATTGTCTCAGCCCAAAATCTGCTTAAGCTGATAAGCAACTTCAGCAAAGTCTCAGGATACAAAATTAATGTGCAAAAATCACAAGCATTCTTATACACCAGTAACAGACAAGCAGAGAGCCAAATCAGGAATCAACTTCCATTCACAATTGCTTCAAAGAGAATCAAATACCTAGGAATCCAGCTTACAAGGGATGTAAAGGACCTCTTCAAGGAGAACTACAAACCACTGCTCAGTGAAATCAAAGAGGACACAAACAAATGGAAGAACATACCATGCTCATGGATAGGAAGAATCAATATCGTGAAAATGGCCATACTGCCCAAGGTGATTTATAGATTCAATGCCATCCCCATCAAGCTACCAATGACTTTCTTCACAGAATTGGAAAAAACGGCTTTAAAGTTCATATGGAACCAAAAAAGAGCCCGCATTGCCAGGACAATCCTAAGTCAAAAGGACAAAGCTGGAGGCGTCACGCTACCTGACTTCAAACTATACTACAAGGCTACAGTAACCAAAACAGCATGGTACTGGTACCACAACAGAGATATAGACCAATGGAACAGAACAGAGTCCTCAGAAATAATACCACACATCTACAGCCATCTGATCTTTGACAAACCTGAGAGAAACAAGAAATGGGGAAAGGATTCCCTATTTAATAAATGGTGCTGGGAAAATTGGCTAGCCATAAGTAGAAAGCTGAAACTGGATCCTTTCCTTACCCCTTATACGAAAATTAATTCAAGATGGATTAGAGACTTAAATGTTAGACCTAATACCATAAAAACCCTAGAAGAAAATCTAGGTAGTACCATTCAGGACATAGGCATGGGCAAGGACTTCATGTCTAAAACACCAAAAGCAACGGCAGCAAAAGCAAAAATTGACACATGGGATCTAATTAAACTAAAGAGCTTTTGCACAGCCAAAGAAACTACCATCAGAGTGAACAGGCAACCTACAGAATGGGAAAAAATTTTTGCAACCTACTCATCTGACAAAGGGCTAATATCCAGAATCTACCAAGAACTCAAACAAATCTACAAGAAAAAAACAAACAACCCCATCAAAAAGTGGGGAAAGGATATGAACAGACATTTCTCAAAAGAAGACATCCATACAGCCAACAGACACATGAAAAAATGCTCATCATCACTGGCCATCAGAGAAATGCAAATCAAAACCACAATGAGATACCATCTCACACCAGTTAGAATGGCAATCATTAAGAAGTCAGGAAACAACAGGTGTTGGAGAGGATGTGGAGAAATAGGAACACTTTTACACTGTTGGTGGGATTGTAAACTAGTTCAACCATTATGGAAAACAGTATGGCGATTCCTCAAGGATCTAGAACTAGATGTACCATATGACCCAGCCATCCCACTACTGGGTATATACCCAAAGGATTATAAATTACTCTACTACAAAGACACATGCACACGTTTGTTTATTGCGGCACTATTCACAATAGCAAAGACTTGGAATCAACCCAAATGTCCATCTGTGACAGACTGGATAAAGAAAATGTGGCACATATACACCATGGAATACTATGCAGCCATCAAAAAGGATGAGTTTGCGTCCTTTGTAGGGACATGGATGCAGCTGGAAACCATCATTCTTAGCAAACTATCACAAGAAGAGAAAACCAAACACCGCATGTTCTCACTCATAGGTGGGAACTGAACAATGAGATCACTTGGACTCGGGAAGGGGAACATCACACACTGGGGCCTATCATGGGGAGGGGGGAGGAGGGAGGGATTGCATTGGGGAGTTATACATGATATAAACGTCATGCACATGTACCCTAGAACTTAAAGTATAATAAAAAAAAAAAAAAAAAAAAAAAAAAAAACAAAAGTCTCTTCAAATGTGGTGACATAGATAGGATGAAAGTAAAAGGATAGAAAAATATATACAATGTAAAATTAAACAAAAGTAGTAGGAGCTATATTAATGTCCAAGAAGCATACTTCAGAGTGAAGAAAATTACTACATACAAAAAGAGATATATAACAATAATAGGATTAATCCATCAGGAAGATACAATGATCCTAAAGTGGTACTCACCATACAACAGATCCATAAAATTCGTGAATCAACAACTGTCAGAGCTGAAAAAAGTAGACAAGTCCAGTTACAAGTGGATACTTCAGCACCACCCTTCAGGCATTGGATAGAAGTAGTGGACAGACGCTCTGCAGGGATGTGGAAGATTTGCATAGGACCAACCAGCAGGAGTTGTCTAGCATGCATAGACCACTGTACCTGTCAGTAGGAGAGAACACATTTATTTCAAGTGTCTATAGAACATTCACCAAGATAAGACAGATTCTGTACCATAAACCTCAACAAATTGAAAAGAATTGAAATGACACAGAGTGTGTTCTCTCACTATAATAGAATTCTTAAAAATCAGTAACAAAGGCAACAGGAAAACTCTAAAACATGTGGAAAGTAAACAGCACACTTTGAATTTATAGGATAGATAGTAAGTCTCAAGGAAACAATACATACAGCTGAATAAAAATGAAAATTCTGCATTCTGGAATAAGTGGGATGCATGTAAGGGCAGTGCTGGGATTAACTGTAGCATGAAACTCCTATGTGGAAAGAAGCAGAGGTCTTGGGTCAGTAATCTAAATCCCTACTGCAAGAAACTAGGAGAAGACAGCAAAGTTAAACCAAGGCAAGCAGAAGGAAGGCAATAATAAAGATACAAGTAGAAGTCAGTAAAATGGAAAATAGGAAGACAAGACAGAAAATCAATGAATACAAAAGCTGATTCTTCTAAATAAGTTAATCAAATTGATAAACCTCTAGCAAGCAAGACTCATCAAAATAAAAAGAATAATGTCACAAATCACCAGTATCAGTAATGAAACAGAGGCTTTCACTATAGATCCTGCAGCCATTAAAAAGACAGTTACGAAATACTACAAACACCTCGATGCTCATAAATAGAAGAAATGGACAAATTCTTCTGAAACCATAAAGTATAAGAATTCAGTCAAAATGAGATAGATAGTATGAATAGTCCTGTAGCCAGTAAAGAAGCTGAATTAGTAATTTAAAGCTCTAGGAAGGAAATATCTAGGTCCAGGAGAATTCCTTAAAACCATTAAAGAAGACTTAGCATCAACTTCACACAATTGTTTTCAGAAAATAATTGAGAATGCTACACTACCCAACTCATTTTATGAGGTCAGGAATGTCTTTATCTCAACACCAGAAAAAAAACAGTACAATAAAAGAAAACTACAGCCCAATTGATATCAGCAATATGTAAAGAAGAGTAATACATCACATCCCAGTACAGGTTGTTCCAGGTATGTAAATGGGGTTCAGCATTCTAAAATCAAGCAATGTAATTTACCCTATCAACAGAATAAGGAAAAATCACGCAATCAGTTGTTGCAGGAAGATCATTTGACTTAACCCAACACTCATTCATGATAAAAACTTTGAGCAGGTTGGATTACAGGGGGAATAACCATATCTTGTTTAAAAAGAATCTACAAAAAAACCTGTAGTCAACATCATACTTAATGGTGTAGAACTGAATGCTGCCTCTCTGAGACTGGGGACAAGACAAGGATGTTTGCTGTTACTACTCTTATTCAATGGCACTTCTAGTCTGTAAGGCAAGAAAATAAAAGAGGGATTAGAAAAGAAATAAAAATGTCTCAATTTGCAGATGATATAACTATGTATACATGTACATAGATACATATACATATATGTTGAAAATCCCAACGGATCTATAGAAAATCTGGAACTAGTGAGTTCAACACGGTGTTGGGTTATAAGATCTATGCACAAATATGAACCTCATTTTTATATAATAGCAATGAACATGTGGGCACAGAAATTTAAAATGCAGTACTCTTACAGTCATTCTGTGAAAATGAAATCTATGCTGAAATTTACAATGTGTTGATAAAAGTAATTTAAGGAAACATATGTAAATAGACCCGTCTCTTTTCGATTGGAGCATTCTACATTTTAGTTTTCCCAGAATTGTTCTGTATGCTTAATACCATTCCTATAAAAATCTCAGCAGGGTTTTTTTTTTTCTTCTTATTTTTAAAGACATAGATAATCTTATTCTAAAATTAATTCGGAAAGGCACAGGTTGTGGAATAGCTAAACCAACTTTGACAAGGCAAAGTGGGAGGAATCATCCTTCTTGATGTTAAGGCATATTACATGGTTACATTAGTCAACACAGTGTGGAAGGAGGATAGAAACAAAAGTTAACAAAACATTATAGGGAAACCAGAATTAGACAAAGGTGAAAATGATTAAGTGGAGAAAAGGTAGCCTTCTCAAATGGGACTGGGCATCCAGAGGCCAAAAAAAAAAGGTCATGGACTCAGTGTAAAATGTGAAACTGCAAAACTTTTAGAAAAAAAAAATTTAGAATCTAGGGATTGGAAAATATTTCTTAGAATTGACACCACAAGGACAATGTGCCAAAGGAAAACTTGATAAATTGCATATCATTAAAATTAAAACTGTGTGCCTTGTGAAAAACCATGTGAATACAATGAAAATCTACAGATGGAGAAAATATTTGTAAACCATATATTTGACGAAGATTTCTATCTAGAATATATAAAAACTCCTAAAACTTAACATTAAAAAAAAAATTGAAATTAGAAAATGGGCAAAAGATTTCAAGAGACATTATGACAAAGATTTACAGATAGATAATAAGCACATGGGCCAGGCACGGTGGCTCACGCCTGTAATCCCAGCACTTTGGGAGGCCGAAGGGGGCGGATCACGAGGTCAAGAGATCGAGACCATCTTCGCCAACATGGTGAAACCCTGTCTCTACTGAAAATACAAAAAAATAGTTGGATGTGGTGGTGGGCACCTATAGTCTCAGCTGCTTGGGAGGCTGAGGCAGGAGAATCACTAGAACCCGGGAGGTGGAGGTTGCAGTGAACGGAGATTGAGCCACTGCACTCCAGCCTGGTGACAGAGCGAGACTCTATCTCAAAAATAAATAAATAAATAAAATAAAAACACATGAACAGGAATTCAACATCATTAGTCATCAGGAAATGCAAATTAAAACACAATGAAATATCAGTATGCATCTATCAGAACAGCTAAAATGAAAAAATGGTGACAGTACCAAATGTTGGAAACAATGTGAAGAATCGGATCACTTGTATATTGCTTGTGAAAATACGAATAATACAGTTATTCTGGAAAATCACTGGATTGTTTCTTTAAAAAAACTGTAGCCATCATACTACCCAACAGTTGCACTCCTGGATCTTTATCAGAGAAATGTTAAATTATGTTGATGCAAAAAACCTGTGCAGGAATGTCTATATCTACATTATTCACAGTAGCTCAATTCCAGAAAGTCTGTATATCCCAGGTGGGTGACTGGTCGGAGAAGCAGCTGTGTGTTCACGCTGTGGCATGCGGTGTTAGGAGAATACAGGGCTCCTTGCTCTTGTGGTGCCCCTGGTCCTGAGGGGAAGGAAAAAGAAACAAAAGTGTCCAGTAATTGTTTGAAATTATCTAGTTTGTTTAGGAGTGCTCCATAGAAAATAAGACAGAATAAGGACATAAAGAGTCTGAATATGAAATTAAAAAAAAAATACTTTTTAGGGCCGGGCATGATGACTCATACCTGTAATCCCAGCACTTCGGGAGGCCAAGGCAAGAGGATCACATAAAGCTAGGAATTTGAGACCAGCCTGGACAACATAGACCAAAGTTTAAAGAGTTAGCCAGGCACAGTGGCACATATCTGCTGTCCTAGCTACTTGGGAGGCTTAGTTGGGCCTAGGAATTCAAGGCTGCAGTGAAACGTGATCATTGTTGAAATATATTAGAGACCAAAGTAAATGTAAAGACATTTCATGCCCATGGTTAGAAGTATATGTTGTTCAAAAGGTGGTGTTCCCTAAATTGATCTATAGATTCAGCGTTAATCCCTCTCAAAATCCCAGTTGATGTCTTTGCAGAAATTGACAAGCTGATTGTGAAATTCACACGGCCATTGAAGGGACCCAGAATGGCCAAAACAATTTTGAAAAAGATGGACAAACTTTGAATATTTGTACTTCACTATTTCAAAACTTAATACAGATTTACAGTAATCAGCATTTACAGGAGCTAGCATTACATTGAGAATCCAGAAATAAACTCTGAAATTTATGGTTAATTGATTTTTGGCCAGAGTGCCTAGAAAATTTACCGAGGTGGGAGTGTGTTTGGATAGGCGCTTTTTTTGGCCCCATGTTCTTTATGAGATACATCCATGTTGTTGTGTGTAGTTGTTACCCACCCATTTTGGGGTTATATAGTATGGTTTTTATCTGTTTTCCTGTTGATGGGTTTTTAGGTTACATGTAAGTTTTGCCTATCATGAAGGATACTTTTGTGTCATATTTGACTATATTTCTTGGTGCACGCATCCACACGTTGCTGTTGCAGGTGTGCCTAGGAGTGGAGCTGCTGTGTTTTGGGTTATGCAGTTCCGCTGTGGTAGACCCTGCACATGGTTTTGCAAAGTGGTGTACCAAATTCTGCTCCAATCAGCAGTGCCTTGGCATATTTGCCAGCATGTGCATTTTCAGCCTTTTAAAGTTAGCGTTTCTGATATGTATGTAGAAGTGTGTTTTTGTTTTTTGTTTGTTTTTTTAATTAAGTTCTGGGGTACATGTGCAGAACGTGCAGGTTTGTTACATAGGTATAAACGTGTCATGGTGGTTTGCTGCACCCATCAACCCGTCATCTACATTAGGTATTTCTCCTGATGCTATCCCTCTCCTAGACCCAGAGTGAGCAGGCAACCTACAGAATGGGAGAAAATTTTTGCAATCTGTGCATCTGACAGAGGGCCAGTATCCAAAATCTACCAAGAATTTAAACAAATTTACAAGAAAAAAAACAACCCCATCAAAAAGTGGGCGAAGGATATGAACAGACACTTCTCAAAAGAAGACATTTATGCAGCCAACAAACATGAAAAAAAACATCATCACTGGTCGTTAGAGAAAAGCAAATCAAAACCACAATGAGATAGCATCTCACGCCCGTTAGAATAGTGATCATTAAAAAGTCAGGAAACAACAGATGCTGGAGAGGATGTGGAGAAATAGGAACACTTCTACACTGTTGGTGTGGGAGTGTAAATCAGTAGAAGTGGTTTTAATGCATATTTCTATGAAGTCTAATAAGATTCAGTACTTTTTCATATGATTTTGTGTGTGTCTGTCATGTGAGAAGCCTGCTAAAATCCCTTGGAATTTCTCTTCTGAGTTATATTTTCTTACCAGTTTGTGGACTTCTGTGTGTTCCGGTTTGGAGTCTTTTGTTAGTTATATATGCGTTGCAGTTATCTTCCTCTTCTTTCCTGGTAGGCTGTATTGAACAGAAATTCTTAAATTTAATGAAGTCTGCTATTAATCTTTTCATTTAAGGTTAGTTTTTTAAGACAATTTTAGTTGATGGTCTTTATAAGCATCTTTACCTCTCAAAAAGTCATGAAAATATTCTTGTCATGTTTGGTGACTGACAGTTCAGTGGGGAAAGAACTATTTTTTTTTTCTTTTAGATATTTTATTGTTTTGTCTTTCAGATTTAGAACTGTAATTCTAGGTAGATTTTTGTGTTTACATTGAAGTCGAGGTCAGGTATCGTCTCTCATCATCCCCTGACGGTACTGGGTTTTCTCAGCGCTATTGATTGAAAACACAATTATTTCCTCACTGATGGGCAGTTTCATCCCTATATATGTGGACCTATTTTTGGACATATGGTTTTGTATTGGTATAATCGTCTATCTTGGTGTAATCCCATCTTAACTACTCTAGTTTAATTTAGTTTTATTAGGTTGTACAGTTAATCCTCACATTTAATTTCTCTCAATAGTATTTTATAGTTTTTTGTGTAGAGGTCTTGCACATCTTTTATTGGTTTCATTCTAATATTAGTTATTTTCCTAGTGTTAGAAAGAAATAGCTCTATCCAATAACATAGCTTTGTTCAGCTTTAATGTGTTACGTGTTGACTGACAATCCATTTATTTACCAATTATTGTCCATTTATTTACCATGGGTAGGTAAGTCTTTACTTAGGTCTCAAAAATCATACATAATTCATTAGATTATGTGAATTATTCTTAGTACAATTATATATTTTTTCTTTAGACCGATATAGCTTTCCCAGTTGATAGAACATAATGATTAAATGTATGAATAGTGACTTGTAAAAGTTTGTGTATGTCATAAAATATCTTTTGAGTTTTTCTGTGTCATGAAAGAATATCTCACATCTGTGGGGTTTTGCTTGTTGGCTTGTTCAGTCATTGATTGACTCTTTCACATCTGTTAAGTGTTTTGGGTGTGGTGTGCTCTGTTTTGTGGGCATTGGAGGACCACAGTCCTCGCTTTCCAGGGCCATTTCGTCTCATGGGGAGGACGTAGTTATAAGGCGATACCTGCTGTATTACATGTACAGACTAACAGAGGCCACAGAAATGGCAATATTTAACGTTTTTTTCAGACATAAAGCTTTTTTTTTTTTGAGACAGGGTCTTGCTCTGCTGCCCAGGCTGAAGTGCAGTGGCATGAACATGCCTTACTGCAGCCTTGACCTTCCTGGTGCTCAAGCCATCCTCAACCCTCAGCCTCCCTAGTAGCTGAGACCGCAGGCATGCCACCACACCGGCTACTTTTTCAACTTTTTGTAGAGGTGGAGTTTTGCCATGTTGCCCTAGCTGGTCTCAAACTCCTGGGCTCAAGTGATCCTCCCATGATGGCCTTCCAAAGTGCTGGGATTACAGGCGTGAGCCACCATGCCTGGCTGACATGAAGCCTTTTTTTTTTAGATGGAGTCTCGCTCTGTCGCCCAGGCTGGAGTGCAGTGGTGCGATCTCGGCTCACTGCAAGCTCTGCCTCCTGGGTTCACGCCATTCTCCTGTCTCAGCCTCACGAGTAGTTGGGACTATAGGCACCTGCCAACCACGCCCGGCTAATTTTTTGCATTTTTTTAGTAGAGACGGGGTTTTACCATGTTGGCTAGGATGGTCTCGATCTCCTGACTTTCATGATCTGCCTGCCTCGGCCTCCCAAAGTGCTGGGATTACAGGCCTGAGCCACTGGACATGAAGCATTTTTAAAGTCACTACTACATACCAGTATATGATTCACTCATGGGAAAAAAATCTGAGCATTTCAACTAAAATGTGAATTAAAATATCAATTTTTTATATACAAATTGTGTTAGCTATTTCAGCAGAATTTTAATTATATTAGTTGTTTTCATAGCTATTTCTTCTTTGGAATGAAATTGTGTGAATTTATAAACCTGCATATAGATAATTAATCTTTTATAATGCTCTTTGCAGAATCAAAGAATTCCATCGGACATGGTGTTTCTTAGGACTTCAGAAAAAGCAGGTATTTTTACATTTAAAAAAACTTACCTAACTGTATATTATAATTGCAAAAACAAATTTACAAATATCTATACAAGCGAAAACTGTTTTCCTTACATTTTTAGTAGGCTGCAGCAATGAGGAATATTCTGTAGAAATGGTATTTTACTTTAAATATAAACACATGAAACCTCTGAAAAAAGAGTCCACATTTTCATATGAAGCTACTTTACAAAGAAAATACATGTACTCCAGTTACCTTGCTGATGATTTAGTATTTTCATAGTTTAATTTTCATTTTAAAAGGTAAAAGTAAAAATTATCCTGTAAAAATTTTCTTTGAATAATATATTGAATTCATTAACACCTAAATTATATTTAATAGTCAATATTTAAAAGGGTGTTTGCTGTGAAATATATTTGTTTAAAAATAATCCTATCAGGACCTATGTATCTGATGAGTGTTTTCATTCAAATTCATACTGACATCTAATTAAATGATGATGTTACTTAAAATTTGATGGCTATTTTGCATTTGCAGTTTTATTCAGCAATTCAGGAAATACTTGTTTACCACTTACTGTTAATATGTACCAGGCACTAATTGTTGCTTAAGATACAAACGGGAGCAACTGTTTTTTTTTTTTTTTTTTTTTTTTTTTTTTGAGACAGAGTCTGGCTGTGTCGCCCAGGCTGGAGTGCAGTGGCCGGATCTCAGCTCACTGCAAGCTCCGCCTCCCGGGTTTACGCCATTCTTCTGCCTCAGCCTCCCGAGTAGCTGGGACTACAGGCGCCTGCCACCTCACCCGGCTAGTTTTTTGTATTTTTTTAGTAGAGACGGGGTTTCACTGTGTTAGCCAGGATGGTCTCGATCTCCTGACCTCGTGATCCGCCCGTCTCGGCCTTCCAAAGTGCTGGGATTACAGGCTTGAGCCACCTTGCCCGGCCTCGGGAGCAACTTTTACAGTGTGGATGGTCTCAGTGGAAGTGCATCCATGGACAGTGATAATCCTGATTGTGTAGGTGCTGGACTCAGAAATGTTTGGGGCTGTGTGGGAACAGATAATTTTGCCTATTGAGTTGATGCAGACTTTGCAGAAAAAACGCTATTTGTATGACCTGAGCTTTCAAAAATATAAAGATGGAAAAGAGGTAATTGGATAGAAGCCTAGTGTGGCCAAATAGAAAAATTGTTGGAAATCGGGAAACCTGAGTTCGAATCACTTTGGCCAGTTTCTAGTTATGTGACCTTGCCAGGTGGGCACACGTTTTCATCATCTCTGAAATGAGGGAGGTATATCAAGTAACATCCAGAGTTTCTTTCTGCCCTACATTTCTGACATTTTTAATAAATGAACAGTAGTTTTTATAGGAAGCGAGGCATGTTACTATTTTTATTAGAAACTCAGCATATATCTTATTTCTAGTGTGATAACTGTAGAAAGGACTGTTAGATTTCAGAGTTGTTGATTTAATTTTTGTCTATAAACATACTTTTAGAAGTGACATTTTTGTCATGAGAAAGAAGAAAAGTGTTTTCTCTTTCTACCAGTTGTTGTTATGATTATTTACATTGTGAGATGAATTCTGCCATTAACAGGAGATCAGCTCTACCCAATAATCAAGTGACTTCTGTACACTTGATATGTTTATTTTATTATGTGTTGTTTCATGTGAGCTTTTATTTTCCCAACTGTGGCAGGGACTGGCTGGCTACTTTTCCAACCCATTTCTCTTTCCTGTTGGAAACACTGCTGGACTGCCTTTCCTGCCCAGTTAGCTGGTCCCATGTCACTGAACTCTGGCCAAAGGGGGAGAGCCAAAAGTCTGTATGCCACATCTAGCCCTGCAGCTAACCTCTCCTGCAGGCTCCTGCTCATCTCTTGCCCCTTGCTGGTTAGATGGCCATGACTAGGGCAGTCGTGGAAACTGCTTGTTAAAGATGCCAAAGCTTCCATCAGCCTGGTGTCCTGAATGAATGTGTGGAACAGAGCCCCTCCCCTTCCATTACCAAATGGACTGTATATGAAAGAGAAGTAAACTCCTATCGTTAAGCAGTTCCATTTGCAGGGTTAATCTTTTATGCTGGCTGGTGTTTCCTTAACTGATTTCTCATCCTAATTGCTCTTCATTCTGGAAGCCTTCTTATTAATTCTCTTTGCAAGTGGCGTTATTTGCTTTTGAAATGTTAATGTTTATATTTTAAAGCCATCATTTGCCAGTATCGTAGTAGAATGTGCTCTTTTTTCAAGTATTTCTGTTCTTCTTAACAATAGTGTAATAAGACCATTTAGGTGCTTTTACAGTCCAGTGGGTAGGCTGCCGTCATAGTTTGTCACATGTGAATGACTCACCTCGTAGTGTATTGCTTCACAGCACAGACGGCTGAGTGGGAGAACTCTGCAGGCCCTCCAGTCCCCAGAAAGGCTGAACTCCTCAACCACAGATGGAGGCCAGAATATATAACCCTTGATCACGGGCGTGTGGTCCTTCTGTGTGTTGCTGGATTTGATTTGCAACTGTTTTGTTAAGGCTGTTTTTGCATCTATTTTTAAAGGATGTATTGGACTGGGCACGTTGACTCACACCTGTAGTCCCAGCACTTTGGGAGGCCGAGGTGGGTGGATCACTTGAGGTCAGGAGTTCGAGACTAGCCTGGCCAACATGGCAAAACCCCATCTCTACTAAAATATGCATGTGTGTATATATATATATATATATATATATGCAGAAATTAGCCAGTCGTGGTGACACAGGCATGTAATTCTAGCTACTCAGGACGCTGAAGCAGGAGAATCACTGGAACCTGGGAGGCAGAAGTTGCAGTGAGCCGAGTTTGCGCTACTGCACTCCAGCCTGGGTGACGAGAGTGCAACTCTGTCTTCACAAACAAAAAAATATGTATTGATGTACAGTGTTTTTTTTTTTTTCTTTTTCTTGTGTTATTTTTGTTTTGGTGTCAGGGTAATACTGGCCTCAGTGGAATGAGTTAAGGAAGTGATCTTTCTTCTATTTTTTGGAAGAGTTTGTGAAGAATTATTAATTCTTTGTTAAGTGTTTGATAGAATTCACCCATGAAACCCTCTGGGACTGGACTCTGATTTTTAAAAAATTTCTAATTCAGTTTCTTTACTTGTTACAGGATTATTCAGATTATCTGTAGACCCAGTCAGTTTTGGTAGTTTGTGTCTTTTTCATAATTTGTCCACTTTATCTAGGTTATCTAATTTGTTGCCATGCAGTTGTTTTTAGGATCTCCTTACAGTCCTTTTTGTTTCTGTCATGTTGATAGTCATCTACCCTCCTTTGTTCCTAGTAACTCTTTTGAACTCCTCTCTTTTTTTCTTGGTCACTCTAGCTTAAAGGTTTGTCAATCTTGTTGATCTTTTAAAATATCCAGCTTTTGGTTTTAATGATTTTTCATACTTGTTTTTCTGTTCTTTATTTCATTTATTGGTTTCTGTTTTTATTGTTTTCTTCTTTCCGCTTGTTTTCTGTTCAGTTTAGTCTTCTTTTTGTAGTTTAAGGTGGAAAGTTAGATTATTTACTTGAGGGTCTTTTTTAGTACAGGTGTTTATAACGACACATTTCCATCTAAGTCCTGCTTTTGCTGTATTTCATGAGATTTGGCCATACATCTCAAAATTAATTTCTAATTTCCCTTGTGATTTTTTCCTTGATTCATTGCTTATTTATTTTTAGTTTTTATTTATTTATTTTTTTTTTGTAGAGACAGGGTCTTGTTTTGTTACCCAGGCTGGAGTGCAGTGACATGATTATAGTTCACTATGATGATCACTGTAACTTTGAACCCCTGGACTCAAGCAGTTCTCCTGCCTCGGCCTCCCAGGTAGCTAGCAATACAGGCACACACCACCACATCTGGGTAATTTTTAAATTTGGTTGTAGCGACAGGCTATGTCTGTTGCTGTGTTGCCCAGGCTGGTCTTGACTTCCTGGCCTCACGTGATCCTCCCACCTTAGCCTCCCAAAGCACTGGGATTACAGGTATGGAGTCACCTTATCTGGCCTGATTCATTGTTTGTTTATTAATGACTATGAATTTCTACATATGTATACATTTTCTACATTTCCTTCTGTTACTGATTTCTACTTTCATTCCATTGTAGTTGGAGAATGTACTTTATATGATTTCTATCCTTTGAAGTTTATTTACATTTGTGAAAAATGTCCTAACATATTGGGTATCCTTGAGAATATTCTGTATGCACTTGAGGAAAATCTACGTTCTGTTCCTGTTGAGTGGAATGTTCCATAGATTTTTGTTCTAGTTGGTCTGCATCTTTGTTCAAATCTTTTTTCGTTCATCTTCTGTCTGGTTGTCCTATCCATTATTGAAAGCGGAGTACTGAAGTTTGTCACTCTTTCTCTGTTTTTCCTTCTATTCTGTCAGATTTTGATTCATGTATTTGAAGTTCTGCTGTTAGATGTAAATATATTAGTGTTTGCTAGGCAGATTGACCCTTTTATCATTATAAAATGTCTTCAGCCATGCCACCTCTCTTTTGGTTACTGTTTGCACCTTTTTTCTGTTGTCATGCTTTCTACCTATTTGTGTCTTTGAACGCGGAGTATGTGTCTTGTAGACAGTATGTAATTGCATCATGATTTTTCATTTGTTCTGTCAATCCGTAATCAGCTTTATTTAGGAAAATTCACATCCAATAAAATGTATCCATTTATAATCTTAGCAGGTTTGTACACTTGCTAATTATTGTTATTCTCAAGCTCCCTTTGCCTTGTTGTCCTGCCTGATCAGCCCTACAGCCCTACCTCAGTCCCTCCAGTGTCTCTTCTCTCATACCTGGCTGTAGAGCTCCAGCTGAGAAGGCCACACAGGCATCTGACTGGAGCTCTGTGAATCAGTAGAGTTCACTGTGTACCCCACAGTGTTCCTGTTGACTAGGCCTGTTCTTGAAGGTGGCTTATTCCGACTTTCTCAGTGTTTCTCCTGCCTGCCTTTACCACCTGTTCCTTCACTCTCAGCCATCAACCCTCCTCTCAGCTCCACCGCTTTCAACTACATCTCCATTGCCTTCTTCCTGTAGGCATTGAAAAATGTCTCTACCCAGTCACCAAAGACCACCCCCCACCCCCAGTGACACGACGCAGCTGTCTAGCTACCATCCTGTCTCTGTCCTTTGCTTTGCAGCCAAACCTTTTGAATAAGATGTTTTTCGTCATGACCTCACCCTACACCCCCTTTCTCCGTGAAATTTAAATGGTGTTTCTCAGGATTCTGTCCTAAGCACGCCTACGTTTGTGATGTACATGTTCTTCCTGGGAAACTGTAACTTCATTCATGGCTTTATATCATCTGATTATACACCAGAGCCTGATGGGTTGTAGGTGGCACACTCAAAAGTTTCCATCGGTCTCTGCATGTTGATTGGAGCCTTTAATCCATTTCTATTTAATGTAATTATTGATAAGGCAGAATTTACATCTGCAATTTTGCTGTTTGTTTTCTGTGTGTCTTGTGATATTTTTGTGTGTCTTTGTAGCTCCATTACTGCCTTCTTTTGTTTTAAATATTTTCTAACGTGATGTTTTAATTCCTCATCATTTCTATTGTAATGTACTTAAAAAACTATTTTGTTAGTGGTTGCACCAGAGATTTTAACTAACACAACTCACTCTTAACTAGGTTTAGTGTTTTTGTTGAGTAAATGCTACTGGAATTCTTTCAAGTCTAGTTATTTTCCAGAGTTCTGAAACAGTTGCTTTTGATAATTTTCACTAGTCTTCTCATTGCAGTTATACAGAAGTATATTTTCAGAGGTTTTTATACTGCCATCCCTGCTTACTTCACCTACTTATTTATTTATTTGTCCTGTTTTACAAATGTGTATCCAGTGTAATGAATAACAAAATGCTTTGATTTGGGAGATGCTATTGTATTAATTGCCCTTTTAACAATTATGATAGAAATATATGGAAGATACTATTCCAAATATGAAAACAGTTTTGAGTAATTTAAGAGGAAAAGATTATGTAGATTGTGTTAGAAGATAAATTATGAACAAAGTCAAGCACTTTAAAGCTGAAAGGGTGTTTGGAAATGTTCACTTTTCAGAAGAGGAATCTGAGGGCTGGAGAATGTAAATACCTTGCTTAACATTATATGACTAATAGCAATTTTATGGGTTTTTGTTTTTTTGTTTTTGTTTTTTCTCTTTTTGGAGGAGGTCTTGCTTTGTCACCCAGGCTGGAGTGCAGTGGTGCGATCTTGGCTCACTGCAGCCTCTGCCTCCCGAGTTCCAGCGATTCTCCTGCCTCAGCCTCCTTAGTAGCTAGGACTCCAGGCACGCCACCATGCCTGGCTGATTTTTGTATTTTTAGTAGAGATGGGATTTTACCACATTGACCAGGCTGGTCTTGTACTGCTGACCTCAAGCGATCCACCTACCTCGGCTTCCCAAAGTGCTGGGATTATAGGTGTAAACCACCGAGTCCGACCACTAATAGCAATTTTGGAAATTCTTCCTCAGCCTCTTAAAAATCTTTTCACTGCATCATTTTTAAGCCATAGTAAGACAGTAAAACATAAATGGAGTAGTAGAACATTACTCAAATGAGATACTCTTTTGTGTTAACCTTGGATAAATAACACTTTCAAATTGATGATATTTTAAAACATTCCTCTCTAATTTTGTCTTACATTCCACATTGTAGGGAGAATCACTCTTTGTAGTGGAGTGATATTTAATATTTTGAACGTCGTGGATCCCTTTGAGAATCTTAAGAATTATCACCTCTTTCCTCAGAAAAATGTATACAGTGCACACGTACACTAGATTTTTTATTGTTTACATATCCCTGGAAGATTATTGATGGGTTCAAGTTAAGACCCTGCTGTAATTTGTTTTAACCTATGCTTCTATTTTCATCCTCAGTTTTATTTTTTCTGTCAAATTTAAATTGTTAAAATAGTAGTTACTCAAATGCACATATTAAGAAGTCAGGGCCGGGCGCGGTGGCTCACACCTGTAAATCCAACACTTTGGGAGGCCAAGATGGGCGGATCACGAGGTCAGGAGATCGAGACCATCCTGGCGAACACAGTGAAACCCCGTCTCTACTAAAAATACAAAAAATTAGCCGGACGCAGTGGCAGACGCCTGTAGTCCCAGCTACTTGGGAGACTGAGGCAGGAGAATGGCGTGAACCCGGGAGGCGGAGCTTACAGTGAGCTGAGATCCAGCCAGTGCACTCCAACCTGGGCAACAGCACGAGACTCCATCTCAAAAAAAAAAAAAAAGAAGTCAGGTTGTTTTTTCATGCTATTTTTCTTCTCCTTATAAAATAGACTAAAGAGCTTTCAAGCTATATAAAATTTGTGTTATAATATTGCTTTCAAGAATTCTTAGCTTTAGAAATTGTGTGATTTTTAAGTAATTAAAGTTTTCTTATTGCCTACTTGTTTTCAGTAGACTATAAATGTACTGAAGTTTTGTATCTGCTAACACTTTTAATACTGTTTTATTGCTTTTTAGTTTTGGTTTGAAAAAAATCTGATAATACATTGTTATTATAATAAGAACATTTTGAATCTTAGATATGATAGAAATCCTAAGTGTTAATATATGCAGCGTATCCCAGCTTAAACACTGGCAGCTGGGTGCTTGTCAGTACAGCATGGCAGGTTGCTTATGGCATCATATTGACTGTGTATTAACACAGAGTAATCTGTTGGACTGTGAGCTGATTGTTTAGAATGTAAATGAAGCTGTTGATGGATCTGGTGACTGATGGCTTAAATTCCAATTAATCAATTGCTTCATCACTTTCTTAATTCAGATTAAATATCTCCAGAGTGCACACAATTCTTTTAGTGGTATTAAGAGAAATTAATGCTTTAGAACTAATTTCATCAATCTCTTATAAATGCCAATATCTTTTTCACTTGTCTCCTAAGTGATGACATTATACTTTAAGTGTTTGGGACATATTATAGTACCTCAGCTGTCACTTGTTAGTGAGACGGGGGGTGGTTAAATGACACTGTACTCATCCACATGATCTCTGTAGTGCTATTCATCTTACTACCAGCTTGAAAATTTCATGCCGAGTCATTAAATCATATAAATGATTTAAAAATTAAGTTTAATGGCAGACGATCTGGTGTTGTAAATGCAAAGTCAATGCCTATCTTTCTTTTGTTGGCCCATCTCTTTCAGAGCTATTGGATTTGTGAGCTGTTGTAGGAAGTCTGCTAATATTACAGGGTGACTTGTGCGATATGACAGACTCGTGCTCCGATGATGTCCCCTCAGTTTCTTCAGCACACTTGATGCATCCTCCTGTGTGACACATACACGAGTTGATCTTAATTTAATTGTCATTAAGCCTGTCCTTTCCTGTCGACTGTTGTCAATTGTATAAAATAAAATCAAGTATTCATAAGCAGTCTGTAATAGGATATAAGCAGACCAATTTAATAATACGTGTTTTGCTGAGCCTTAACTGGCGTCAGTTGTAGCGAGTGCTTTCTGTTAAAAAATTATTAGATGCAGTTCTTGTGAAACAAGTCAAACTGGCCATACTTCTGATTTGCTAGAGTTCATTCTTTCTCTCTCTAAATCACGTCAGTTACTGCAAGGTTAGTATTTTTAACTGTACTTAACTTGAGTAACAGTGATAACATGTCGTTTTTCTTCTAAGTTTAAAAAATAGCATATGATTTAACATGAGGCATGTCTTTTTTCTTTAAACAAAGGCAGCTATTTTTTCAGTGTTTAATAAGTTTACAGAAATTTAGATATTTATTTCACTTTTAGAAACACAGAATGCGGGAAATTTATGAGACTCCAGAGATTCTCACTTGTTTTTTCTTTATGTAATAGAAAATCTAGAGCAGAGTGAATGGCACTCTGGCATCTCACAGATGTGTCAGATAGAGTCTAGAATCCAATCCATTTTATGTTACTTTTATATTTTATATCAGAATATTCACACATACATAAAGGGGAAAATTCAATCTAGAAAAAATACCGTAACTTTGAAGTAATATGCGCTGCAGACTTTCATGTACTGCTTCTTAGCTGAAACCAGTGAGCTTGTGCAACATATTTTTTTATAATTCTTTTGACAGATCCATAACACGGTTTATTTAAATATATCCTTGTGTGTGTGTGTGTGTGTGTGTGTGTGTATATATACACGTGTATAAGTATATGTCTTTAAAATCTTTAGAATTAACCTTAATTGTTCAGTTATTTAACTTTAGGAATACTCTTTTTAATATTTTTATATTTTATTTTTGTATTTTATTTCATACACACACACACACGGAGAGAGAGAGAGAGAAAGAGAGAGAGAGAAACAGAGACAAAGTCTCACTCTGTCACCCAGGCTGGAGTGCTGTGGCTTAATCATAGCTCACTGCAGTCTCGAACTCCTGGGCTCAAGTGATCCTTCCACCTCAGTTTCCCGGCTGGGACTACAGGTGCTCGCCACCATGCACTCATTTTTTATTTTTTATTTTTTGTAGAGATGGGGTTTTGCCATGTTGCCCAAGCTGGTCTTGCACTTCTGGGCCCAAGCCATTCTCATGTCGTGGCCTCCTAAAGTGTTGGGGTTACAGGCGTGAGCCACTGTGCCCTGTAATCAGATGACATTGTCTCAGATATAACTTTAATTGATAATGCTGATAACTGGAGAATTTTTTCATGGCTCTTGATCTTTTTGTGCCTCAGACAAGTGGGTTAATGTCTCTGTATTTCTCAGATTCCATTTTAACAATGATAATTCCCATAGTACGGGGTAGTTAAAAGGATTAAAAATAAAATTGGTGGGGTGAATACATAGATAGGGTACTTTTAGGCGCTGAGTTGCTGGAAGCTACAATTAGTTGAAAATGTATCAGCTAGCAGAGAAAAAATGTTTAATACTTGTGTAGAGTAAGAGACCTCAAGAATACTCAGTAGCAGGCGGAAATACTTCTAGGAGGTTCGGGGGTAGGGAAAGGAGGGTGTTATGGATGTAGATTTGCATGGACATTTCAGTTGTAGAATGTTCTGTGGAAAGGGTAGGCTGGACTAAGCTATGTGAAGATCTGTTCTTACATAATCAAATGATTTCTCCAAATTTGAGAAACAAGTAGGTACCATGATATGAGTTCCCAGTATACGACACTCATGACAGGCTTTCACGTATTTTCCATGAAATTTTACAACATAACTTCAGGGTAAGTCTTATACAGATAAAAAAACCCTGAGGTCTAACAAGTCAAGTTACTTGAAATTCAGGGGCATTGAGTAGTCAGTTACAGGGCTGGTGTTCAGCTTCTGACTCTCAGGCTCTGCCTTCTCTGTTATGCCAGCTTTGGGATGGAAGCCTCCAGAGCAGGCATTCTCAGCTCTGTCTAGCACTCTTGGTGCTTTGGGCCCAATATGTCTTTGCCGTGGTGGGCGGGTCTGTCTTCTGCACTGTTGGGTGTTGAGAATATTCTTGTCCTCATTCCACCAGAAGCAGTAGCATTCCCCTAACTTCCTTTCCAGTTGTGAAAACCAACAGTGTCTCTCTAAGTTGCCAAATGTAAATTGTCCCTAGTTGAAAAACTATGGAGGGCTTTTCATCCATTGAAGAGAATCTCTAAAATTAACCGTAATTGTTCAGTTATTTACCTTTAGGAATACTTGTTTTAATATTTTTCAGAGACCTTCTTTCTCAGTGAGAACAGATTGAGTCTACAGAAATTGAGCCACGGCCTATTATCTTCATCTGTACCCCAACTCCGTGTGCAGGAAGCTCTACTCTAAGCCTGTGCAGCCAGAAAGTCAGGAGCTCTGTCTTCTGCACTTCCTAGGCTACGGCTACAGCCCCACCCAGGAAGGCCTGGCCATGGCTCTTATTTTCCCCAGACTCATGTGGCAGAAGCCCAATTCCTGACAGACTTGGCCTAGGGCACTAACGTCAAGTAACCTAAAGTGGACTAGATTCTAGACTCTACCTGGGCTCCTGAGCATTCTAGCCCAGTGAGTCCCAGCCCCAGCAACTTGTAAGGCAGAGCTGACAGTGCTGGAGGGGCTACACCACAACCCCATCCCCAGGGTCCACTTGATGACCTGAGTGTCACTCCTGGTAGAGCTGGCTGCTGTCCTGTCCCCAATTCCAGTGCCGTTCTCCAGAGTGAGAGACAGGTCCTAAGGACTCTGAGTGCCCAGGGTGAGAGAGAGGTCCTAAGGACTGAAATGTCTGCAGCTTTACCTACAGACTTTGTTTGAAAAATATCCTGGCAGAGTTCATTTCTGAGGATGTTGTTGAGAACACTGGAGAGCTTGGTGGTCACCATTTCGGAGGGCAGAAACAGCAACCCAGCCAGAAGCTTCTTGGAGAGCACTGGATCCCACCTATCCTGGGGCCGGGAGGCTGTGTGCATGTGCTGGGCGCTCTCAGAAGCAGCTGCAGTGGCACTCGGGGCAAATGTGAAAGGACTCTCTGGGTGATGAACAGCCCTCCATGATGCGAGAGCTCACCGACCCAAGGGGCTTATCTACAACCTCTGAGCTGGCCAAATGATACATGGTCCTCTGTCCCCAAGGTGAGTCTTACAATGCTGAACTTACACATGACATTCACAGGCATCCCTGTCAGTCTGGAAGATGGTTTGCTCACCCAAGGTGATGGTCTCAGGAGTCAATGGAGGACACCTTCAAGCCACCCATCCACCCATCCCTGACTGAACACGGGCAAAGTCATGAACTCCCTGAATTGTGGGAGGTCTCCAAGCCACACACAGCCAGTGATGAAGCATGGAAGTCCAACTAGCTGAGCCAGCCTGAGCACCACCTTTTGTCACAGGATCTTTGGGGTGTCACTTTTCCAGCCAGAAACCTCTATGGCCCGTGGCGCCTTTGTCTGAGTTTTGCTCAGGCCCGCTGGGCTCATTCTGCCTACTTGGCTCAGCAGGCTTTGTTCAGCTTGTGCTGCCGGCCCGGATCCCACGCCTGCTGAGGGCGACCCAGGAACAGAGCGGCAAGAGGTGTGTGAGCGAGCATGGGGTCTAGCCACTGCTCACAGCCAAGCATGCCGACTGTGGCAGGGCAGGCAGCTCCAGGAGCTGGCTGTGTGTGAGGCTGTGGCTGAACCATGCGCTCCGTAAGCGGCTTCCACTGCGGGCACCAGGAAACGTGGCCCCAGGAGGCTTGGAGACACTAAGAACCGCAGAGCCCCAAAGAGGACGTCACAGCCCTGGTTCAGTGAGCCATTAGGTCTGGGCTCTCTGAGGGCCACAGCTCTTGTGTCCTTCTCATTGCTTGCAATATGGCGAGTGGCAGGGTGTGTTTCAGCCCTGTTTGTGTTACAGCTCTTTCATTCCCGCCATTCAGCTGGTCCTAAGTTCTTGTCCCGCATCCAGGAAGAACAAGGTATATGGACAACTGGAGGGTAAGCAAAGCAAATAGGTGCTTTATTGAGCCACAGTGCAGCTCTCAGGAGACCCTAAGTGGGTAGCTGCTCTCCACAGGCAGGTCGTCACGATGATTGCAGCTCTTAGTGGAGAGGAGACCTGGAGTAGGTAGCTCCTATCAGCAGGCAGGTCGTCCCATTGAGTGTGCATCCCCCAGCGGAGAGGGGACCTGGAGTGGGTAGTTTCTCTCCGCAGGCACGTTGGCTCGTGGAGTGTGCAGCCCTCAGCGTAGAGAGGACCTGGAGTGGGTAGCTCCTTCCCACAGCTGGTAGTCCCAATTTCTGAGTGAGTCTGGCTGAAACTGGCGATTTTTATGGACTCAGACAGGAGGAGGTGCGTGCTGATTGGTCCATGGACAGCCATGGGCGGGCCTGGAAACAGCACTATCTGATTGGCTGTATGGTCGTCAATGAAGTCCTCGCTCCCGGCAGTGGACTTCACTGGGAACGGGCAGCCCGGCCCCCAGCCTTCAGGTGGTTCCTGGCTTGAAGGTGGGTTTTCACAGGGGACCTGCCCGTTTTTGCCCAGGAACTTGTCTGACTCCCACCATCAACATGCCATGTATGGCGCCCAGGCTGTCTGTCCCAAGGGGTGCCTGCAGGCCTGCCCGGAGCCACTCTCCCACGCTTGATGGCGTCCAAAGTCTGGAGGGTGCCGAGCCGGCAGACTGCCGGGCATGTCAGCACTGCCCCGAGCACATGCATACCTGCCAACTCGGAAGGGGATGGAGATCCTCCCAGCTCCGTGGAGCATACAGCCCTGGGCACGCCTCCCTCGCTGCAGCTGGCGTCTTCGCAGCCTCCCCTCTAGAGGGGCCACTGCTGCCATCACACTGATCAGAAAGTGGTTTACCTGGAGCCAGGAGCAACCTCCGGAAAGCCAAGAAAAATAGAAGGAGACTTGGCCATGGTAGTTCAGCCTGGCGACTGCAGAGTCTGAGCAGGGGGTCCGTGGCTGCATCCTGCAGGGGGATAGATTTCCTAGTAGTAGTTCAGCCCAGGGAATATAAAAATAAACAAATGACTGAAACAACAAACAACCCAAGTGCGGTTTTATTTTTTGTTTTTTTTTTTGACATTTGTGTATTGCAGTTGCAGCTGTTCCGTAAGTCAACTCTTGGTTGAAGTGCTGAGGTGGGGGACTGAGCTATGTGTTCTTGTATAACGGGTTTGGAGTTAGATGGACCTAATCATGGCACTCTTCACTCACTTGGGAGACCTTGGGGTACTTTACCTCTGAGCCTAAAATAGGGACAGTTTTTCCTTCTGTCTCACAGGACATCAGATATTGTATATAGGCCCATGACTGGCAGCTCGTAAGTAGATGCTTAGTGAATTTTAGTAACCTTCCCCTTTTTTGGGGGAGAAAGAAGTGACTCTCCAGTAGACATGTATAACTCCATACATTTTTCGAAGAAGGGGTAGCGGTGGGCAAGTTTGGAGTACAGTATGGAATAAATTCCATGACTCCTTCCTTAATTTGGAGTGCTATGTCTATTTCTCCCCTGAGAGTCTTTGGGAGGTATTTTCTAAATGAGCCAAGCCACCAGTGTGTGTGCGTGTCTTAAATCTCTCCCATGGCTCATTCTTCTCCTTGCCACATTTTCCCTGTCCTTCTCTCTCCTCCTCTCCGCCCTTGTTGTTCTCTCTGATCTTGACCCTTTGGCCTTTGAGGTTCCTGACAGAAAAGACCATGATGCTTGCAGAGGCAACATATTTGCAGAGGCAGCGTCCTGCCGCGTTGAGACTTTGAGAAGACCTGATACAGGCTGTTGTTGGTCACCTACTTCCTGTACGGTGGAGGCGTTTTCCCATGACGGGTCCCTCAGGGGCTTCCACCTGTCTCTGGAATGGGACTTTCCCTGTCTTCCAAATGGTGAACAGTGAGTTCTCTTGGTGATTTCTGAGGCTAGGCTATTTGTATGCTCAACCCCATACTATTAATAGGTCCTTCTAGAACCTCTTATTTTCTCTTTCGCGTTTGTTTGCCTGTCTTTACTTGTTAGACTGTCACCTAACACTGTTAAGGTCAGTAGGAAACTTGGTAACCAGAGTAATGCTTTCAGTATAGTAGGTGTTCAGTAAATATTGGTGAAATATGTGAGAGCATGCTGTGTGTCACCTGTGCTGGACTGTGGGAAAGCCACGAGTCTTCACCCGGAGTTTCTGGACTTGGCGTTCCCACGGAGTGTTTCTGGACATTTCCTGTAAAATCTTCATCAAGTCTTCGTTAACTTTCTTCAAGATAAAAGTAAACCTTTCCTTAACATACCTTTTCTTAACCATTATTTAGTTATTTATTTGTTGTTTTAATTATGAGTACTTAATAGTATTAGTTTAGCCATTTTGAATTATTGTGACCACTATATCATAGTATTTCAGCTGCTTTATGCATTAGGTGATCTTCATCAGACTTTATTAGATCTATAAAAGCTTAGTTATTTCTGTGGGAAAAATGTTTCCTGAGTGCTAAATGACTTAGAAATGACCACAATCAGAAGTTTTAGGCTGTTTGCTACATGGTTGCAACCTCTAAGCAGTGAGGAACTTTGAAAGGCCGTTCACCTATTTTTTCCTTCTAACAGTAAATTACAAAGTTATCTTAGGACTTCCAGCAAAGTTACAAAATTGCCTTACAACTCCCCAGTACTTAAAGTCATACTGTCATTACTGTAATGTTACTGTGTAAGAACCTTTTATTTAATGCTTCGTTTTGCTGTGGTGATCACTTGCAAGCTGACTGAGCTCAGACTGTCTCTTCCTCTGGACAGAGGGAAAGGCCAGGAGCTCTGTTATGGCTGACCTTGGCTGCCAAGGTAGGGAGGAGCTGCAGCCCGCCAGTAACTTTCATGCACTGGCTCTGTCAGATGAGCACAAGCTCATGTCAGGAACTCCCCAGAGCCACCCTGGGCCTGGGTGGCATCGTTTCCTCGTGTGATTCTGAATGAAATTGATGAATGGGAGCAAACACTGATATTCTCCTAGAATGGCAGTGGGAGCCAAGAACAACTGAGATGAGACTCCTCCTCTGTAGCTGTTGAAATGGTTACAGTGTGCTTCCTGTAGTGCAAGACCTCGAGGTTAAGTCTAGTTACTTGCATTATTTATCTCTTTATTGCAAACACCAGATGTTTGAGTCATACTTTTAGGTTGATATTTATTTAATCTAAATGTGTTTTTAAAACAGATTTTTAATCTCTGGGTTTATAATATGATTTTTATGCCATTCTTTAGAATTTGTTTGGGAAAGCATCTTAACGTATTTTTTAGGTTTCTGGAATCAAGTTTTAGATTGTGTTGGAATTGTTGTTTCTGAGTTTAAACATTTCCATCAGTTGCTGGAAAGGCTGGTGTGTGAAGACCCCCTTCTGGTCCAGTGTAGTGTCAGAGGTCTCTCTCCTACATGTCAGATTAGTTCGTCTGCTGAGCTGCTTGTTTATAAGCATTAGCCAGTATAATACTGAGTTCTGAAAACTAGACCTTACCTGATTGTGACCCCAAATTTATTCAGTCTATTAAGTTGTAGTCACTAAAACACATAGTACTTATTGCCCGAATCTTGGCTTTCAAAATTTGGAGGAAAAACCGTTTTCTTCCCTGGTTTCTTGTTTTTGCCTTGGCTGTGCAGTGCAGCTATACATGGTATGCTTCAGAATCTTTCTAGATTTTCTCAAGTTGTACGTGAAAGATTGTTTGCCAATGAGCATATTTCGTTTAGTCTAACTGATGCCACCTTCTCCCTATAGTGTTAAGTAACTTTGTTACTTAAAAACAGAATTAAAATTCAAGATTTGAAAGTATATTTGAAATATTTGAAACTTGATAGAGCTTTTTTATTAAAAATCTATTTTTAAAAATCTACATATTATTTAAATCTGATTGTTGCTTCAGTGCCATTGTAGTATATTAGCACTGTTGAAATTTTGTTCATTTCCAAAATTTAAGACTGTTCATGTTTGAGAAAGGGTGTTATGGAGCAATTCACTTGTCAAATGTGAATATTTTTATACCAGTATAGTTGAGTTATATAGATACGTATTAATAGGAAAGATAGATTGCAGTTGTATTGGCAGCCTAAATTGAGAGCTTTAATTTGCCATTTAAAACTTACTCCTAGAGTGAACAACACCTTTTTAAAAAATATGTTTTACATTGAAATAATTAATGACTCCTGGGAAGTTGCAGAGATAGTACAGGGAGACCCCGTGTGTCCCCTTCACCCAGATTCCTCCAGTGGTTGACAACTTACCTGTAGTAGAATATCAGACCAGGATGTTGACACTGGTACAGTGTGTGCACGTAAGGCTGTGTTATTTCATCTTGGGTGTGGGTTCCTGTCACTACCAATGCAGTCAAGGTGTAGAACTGTTGCACTACCCTGAGGATCTCCCTTACACGAGCCCTGTGGGCTCAGCCATCCCTCTGCTTCCAGCAGACTTCACCCTGGGTAACCGTGAATTTGTTCTCCATTTCTATAAATTTGTCGTTTCTGGAGTGTTATATAAATGAAATAAACCATTCATGACTTTCAGAGACTCTTTTTTTTTTTTTTTGAGACCGTCTCACTCTGTCACCCAGGCTGGAGGGCTATGGTGTGATCTCAGCTTACTGCAACTTCCGCCTCCTGGGTTCAAGCGATTCTCCTGCCTCAGCTTCCTGAGTAGCTGGGATTACAGGCACACGCCCCCACACCCGGCTAATTTTTATATTTTTAGTAGAGATAGGGTTTCACCAAGCTGGTTCAGGCTGGTCTCGAGCTCCTGACTTCGTGATCTGCCTTGGCTTCCCAAAGTGCTGTGATTACAGGCATGAGCCACTGCGCCTGGCCTAGAGACTCTTTCTCTACTTAGCACAACACCCTTGAGATCCATCCAAGTTGTTGTATAAGTCAACAGTTTGTTCCTTTTTTACTGCTAACTAGGATTTCATGGATGGATGTACCACAGCACGTTTTAAACCGTTCATCATTGTTGGTCGGAGTTTTTTGTTGTTTACAGGTTTTTGTTATAAATAAAACTGCTTTGAACAATTATGTACAGCTTTTTTGTGGACTTAAGTTTTTATTTCTCCAGATCGATGTCCAGCAGTGGGGTTGCTGGTTTTTATGGTAATTATATGCTTATTTTAAGACTGACAGACCCTTTTCCAGAGTTACTGTTTTGTTTTACATTCCCACCAGCAATGCCTGGGACATCTAGTTTTGCCACATCTGGCCGATGTTTGGTGGTATGTGTAGCGGTGCTTCCTCGTGGTTTGCACATGCCGCTCCGTTGTGGCTGTGACATTGAGCACGTTCTTGCTGCATGTTTGCCATCCTCAGGACTCTAGGAAAGTGTCTCTTCATGTCTTTGGCCCATTTTCTAATTGGATTTTTTTTTTAACTATTGATATTGAGAGTTCTTTATATATTCTACATAGGCGTCCTTTGGTCAGATACCCGGCTTACAAATATTTTCTACTAGTTTATAATTTGTCTTTTCATCTTCTGCAAAGATCTTTACATATTCGAAGTATTTAATTTTATCAAAGTCCAATTGATTTTTTTTTAATGGGTTATGCGTTTCATGTCCTGTTTAGGAACTCATCTTCCAGCCGTATGCCCTGCGGATTTCTTCTTGTGGTGGTTTTTTTTTTCTTTGTCCGAAAAGTTTTACGTTGAGATCTGTGATCTATTTTGAGTTAATTACTGTATAAGATGTAAGGTTTAGGTCAAGGCTTTGGGGTTGTTGGGCTATGTATATCCAAATGCTCTAGCGTCATTTATAGTGAAGAGTCTATTCTCCATGAATTACCTTTGTGAATGCATCAAAATTAGTTGCCATACTTGTATGTTGGGGGGACTCTCTCGGAGTTCTTTATTTTGTTCCATTGATCTGTGTTTCTGTTCCTTCTCCAGTATCAAACAATCTTGGTTACTGCAGCTATCTGATAAGTCTTATAATCTGGTGGGCTGATTTCTCCCAGTTTTTCTTCCTCCCCCTCCCCCCCTTTTTTAGCTCTTCTAAACAACTTTTAGCTCTTTTAAACAATTTTGCCTTTCTATACACATTTTAGAAGAATCTTGCCTGTATCTTTAAAGAAAGTCTTCATGGGACTGTAATAGTCACGAAGTCTGCACCTGCTGGCGTTTATGGTGGCTCTTCAGTGGCTAGTTTGAGATCAGAAGGGCGAGATGAAAACAGGAAATCACCACTGTCCTTTCTTGATACCCGAGGACTCGAGCTGGACTGCACTTTTCCTCCTCTTCTAGAATCATCATCATTTTTAAAAATTTAATGTTCAGCATTTTTTTGCTTTATTTAGGAAGAATAAGAAAGAGTACAGATATCTGCTGTATCCTTCTGGAAGTAAAATTCCCTTAAAGGTTTTATTCATTTTCTATTTTTTAAATTGGATCTTAAACTTTATTACAGGAATTTTCACTGCATGAAGCCATAGTGTAATGGACTGCTGCATCACCATTGTCCCTTGGAAGACTTCTCTTTTTTTTTTTTTTGTTGAGACAGAGTCTCGCTCTGTCGCCCAGGCTGGAGTGCAGTGGCCGGATCTCAGCTCACTGCAAGCTCCGCCTCCCGGGTTCACGCCATTCTCCTGCCTCAGCCTCCCAGGTAGCTGGGACTACAGGCGCCCGCCACCTCGCCCGGCTAGTTTTTTTTGTATTTTTTTGTAGAGACGGGGTTTCACCGTGTTAGCCAGGATGGTCTCGATCTCCTGACCTCATGATCTGCCCGTCTCGGCCTCCCAAAGTGCTGGGATTACAGGCTTGAGCCACCGCACCCGGCCTGAAGACTTCTCTTGAAATGACCAGTCTTGTTTCATCCGTATGTCTCATTTGGATAAAATCCTGTGTATAATTTGATTGCGTTAACAAATTCAGCATTTACAAATTACAACCACAATTCCATTATCATACCATAAACTTATTGAACAAGGATTTCTTAGATTAACACTTGGTGAGTCTCCCGGTTTCTGATTGTCTCACACACCTCTTCTTACAGTTGATCTGTTCTAGTCAGGATGCGAGGGCCCTTCTCTTGCACTTGTTACAGGTATCTCTCAAATCTGTTTTCATCTACAACAATTCCTTATCTTTCTTTGTTTTTTTATTTGTTGAAAAAACAGGGTTATTGGACATAGAGAATATCTGATACTCTAGATTTGTGTGAGTGCATACACAAAACAACTATGTTATTAATTAAAACATCTCTTTATTTCTTGTATTTTTGTTAACTGGTAGGTGGATCTAAAGGGTTGACCATACTCATTTTCAGTTTTCTTTTAGCTTTTCATTATTTTGGTGAAAGAATACTACAGCGGTGCTTCTGTGTAGTCCTGTTTGTAGCTGTAGGCAGATGTCTGCATGTCTCTCTTTTAGTGATGAATAGATACAGGTGCTGTCAACTGATCTTCCCAGTATAACGTTCTCCACCAGGCCGGGCGCGGTGGCTCACGCCTGTCATCGCAGCACTTTGGGAGGCTGAGGCAGGCGGATCACGAGGTCAAGAGATCGAGACCATCCTGGCCAACATGGTGAAAACCCGTCTCTACTAAAAATACAAAAAAATTAGCTGGGCGTGGTGGCGGGCGCCTGTAGTCCCAGCTACTCGGAAGGCTGAGGCAGGAGAATCACTTGAACCCGGGAGGTGGAGGTTGCAGTGAGCCGAGATTGCGCCACTGCACTCCAGCCTGGTGACAGAGCTAGACTCTGTCTCAAAAAAAAAAAAAAAAAAAATTCTGAAACCTCAAAAGTCACCTGGATGAATTCTCACTGTGGTTAAACTGTGAATTATGTTTTATACGCTGCTTTTTATTTTTTAGGAGTTTTTTAAAAGTTTGCTGTAATTTGGCTTTTTAATGATGTAAAATGTATCTGATTTTAAAGTGAACAGTATAAGATATATTCAGAAGTCTTAGCATCTAATCCTGTTCCCTTCCTCCCTCTATAGGTATTATACACACATACATGCACACACAGATATATGTGCACACACACGGAGGCATTTGCATGCATACAGATACACTCAGATAGAGGAGCACACATAGAAACACAGATTTGCGTGCCCTCACATCCCTCACACAGATACGCTTGCATGCGTACATAGGTACACGTGTGTGCACAGATATGTTCACACACTAGTATGCACACACACAGAAACACACAGATCCTCAAGTACTTGTTCATAGTTATACATGCATATTATACACAGATACCCATGTACACAAACATACACGCACACACACACAAATACATATATACACATGCATGTGTGCACACAGATATGCTTGCACACACACAAGTTAGCCATGCATGCACACTCGTATATACATGCACACACACAGATACACACATAGATACATATCCACACACAGATGAACATGCATTTATACAGTTATACATGCATAGAGATATGTATGGACATACACAAATTCTCTCTCCTCCCTCCCTTGGTCTTATCTATAATGTATTTTTCTATATATAATGTCCAGCACCTTACTGGCTTCATTTCACAATCTATATCCTAGAGATCTTTCCATGACAGTGTATTGAGGTCATCTTGTTTGCTTTACTTTCTCCTCTCTCTCTATTGCCGTATGTGCTCTGTTTTATTCAGCTAGTCCTCTGTTTGTTCCCCTTTGTTTCACAACAGTCTTCTGTTACTATAAATAATGCTGCAGGGAGCAGCCTTGTGTGTATGTCATTTTGTGCTTTTGCTATTCCATCATTAGAATAGTCTCTGAGAAGTGGGATGATAGCACGGCCAAAGAGTAATGGATTTTCTTGATAGAATATCTTAGCACGTTTGAAACTAGATAGGCCTGTGGGCATATGGTAACATTTACGTCGGTCTTAGCATTGTAGCTGTGCTTTTATGATTGAACATTTTTTATGATGGTAAATCTGATATTTTATTAGCAAGATAATACCATACACTCTTGGATATTTTTGTGTATTTGTCATTTTGTTATTATCAGAACATACATTGAAAGTAGAAATGATCAATGCAGTTTTTCTAAAATAGAAGACTGATTAATGTTAAACCTAATAGGCAAGAGCGTCAAATAGGAAATAAGTGATTTAAAAGAATGTAATGGCCTACATCTTTTCATGAAACTTGTTTTGTGAATCAAGGATCATTGTGTAAAATAAAGGTTTTTAAGGATTTTTATTCCTGGGAATATCTAGGTTGTTACTTATTTGTCCTACTGTGCCCTGGAATTACTCTTTGATGGCACCTGTAGCTCAGGAAAAACCTTCTGTAACACAATTCAAGAGTGGTAAATTTTTATTTTCTACTTCCAAGGTTCGTGTTTTATTCGAACTGATCAACTAGATGGTGAAACTGACTGGAAGCTGAAGGTGGCAGTGAGCTGCACGCAACGGCTGCCGGCTCTAGGGGTGAGCAGCATCAAGACTACTCCATCCTTTTATCTTTAGTGGTAGTTTCTAGGTTTCACGCATATTTCTGTTTATACCAGCTAATTTATTTAATGCATTGAGAATTTGTTTTATAATTTCTTTATTCCTCATGAAGGTTCATTGAAGAATTATGCCAAAATAATTTCTGTGATGTCTTAGCACATAATCAGTTTTAGGTAATGGTGAATTTTCCTTGACACTTAGGTTTTCTTTCTCCTTTTGCTCACCTTCCCGCCCTTCCTTCCTCTCCTTGCCCTCCTCCTCCTCTTCCACCTCCTCCTCCCCCTCCTCTTAATGTCTTTTTTCTTTTTCAATTTATTTTATTTTTTATGTGACAGGTTGTCACTCTGTTGCCCAGACTGAAATACAGTAACATGGTCATAGCTCACTGCAGCCACAAACTCCTGAGCTCAAGTGATGCTCTCCTGAGTAGATGGGAGTACAGGTGCACACCACCATGCCCAGTCAGTTCTTAGTTTTTTTTTTTTTTGTAGAGATGGGGGTCTTGCTATGTTGCCCAGCTGGTCTTGAACTCCTGGCCTCAAGCAGTCCTCTCACCTTGGTCTTTCAAAGTGCTGGGATTACAGGTTTGAGCCATCACACCCAGCCAGAAATTTTTATTTCTTATTTGGCTGTTTGCTCCTCTCCTTTGTGATTTTGTATTGGTGTTTGCCAATTAAAAAGTACATACATGCTTGTGTGTGTAGAATCTTGCAAATCAGTAAAACCAGATATTCACAGATGAATATCCTGTTTTTAATTTTCACCTACTTAGGCACATAAAAGTGTTTTTCTTTCTTCTATTTTCTCTCTGTACATCACATGTGCTTCATTAGCCTTCAGGTCAGGAGCTCTGTTTGAAAATTGTCCAAGCTGCTTCACTGGGTCAGGCTTCTCAGTCAAAGCCAGGCAGCGAGGTGCTACTCAGATGATTTGTTCTTACGGGCTTTTAATTTTCAGTGTTATGTGATTGTTTACTTAAATTCTCTAGGATACTATGCATAATTTATATGTTTAGAGTTATTGCAACTTACATTTTTTCATGGTTAGTGAATGAAGGAAGGTAGGTTCTGCTGGACCAACAGATGAGCAGATTGGAGAGGCTGGGCTGTTGACAGCTGCCTTTTACCTGCTTGCTGGTGGGTAGAGTCAACCAGGCAGCTATTACATCGTGAAGTCATATGTCAGGAAGCAGCACCTCCTCACCTGAGGATGGGGCTGGGGTGTGTGTACATGCGGCAGTTCCTGGATCACACAGTGTGGCTCTCAAAGGAGCTGCCAAACAGTTCTCCAGAGTGGCCGTGCCATTCCCTGTCCTCACCAGCACCGGATGAGTGACCTGGTTTCTCTGTGTCCTTGGTGCCTTCAGTGTTGTCACCAGTTTTTATTGTAGTCATTCTGACGGCTGTGTGCAGTGATACCCTATTGTGGTTTCAGTTTGCGTTTCTGTAATGGCCGGTTGTGTTGAACATTGTTTCGTGTGCTTGTTTGCCATCTGCTTATCCTCTTTGGTGATGTGTTCTGTTGACAATCTCGGAGCAAAAGCATTCTGCCTTGGTGGATAATGCTAGCTGCAGCTTGTTCAGGAAGTCCCTGTCAGGGTGAGGAAGTTCTTTCTAGTCTTAGTTTGCTGAGAGGTTTTATCATGAATGGGTGTTAGATGTTTCCAAAGCTTTTCTGCATCTGTAGGGATGATTATATGGATTTTCTCCTTTATCTGTTAATATGATGGTATGTGGACTGATTTCTTCTGTGTTACACCAGTCTTGTGTTACTGGCATAAACCTCACCTAGTAGTCATACTGCATGTCTTTTTATTATGTCACAGTATTTGATATGCTGACATTTTGTTAAGGATGTTTTGTGCTGATGTTCATGAAAGATATGGATCTGTATTGCCTTTGTTTAATGTCTTTAGTTGGATATCTAGGGGTAAGCTGGCCTTATAATAAGTTGGGAGTCTCTTTGCCTCCTGTAATTTTTCAAATAGTTGGCATAAAATTGGTATTACTTATTTTTTAAATGTTGAACAAATTCGCTTTTGGAACTGTGATCCTAGAGATTACTTTTTGGGAAAACACTTGATTGTGAATTGCATTTCTTTGGTATAGAGTTAAATCAGATTTTCTCTTCATTGGAAATTTGTGTTTTTCAGAGACTGGTTCATTTAATGTAAGTTGACAACATTAATGGCATAAAGTTCATAATATTCCATTATTTTTTAGCCATTTTAGGATTCCTTCTTTCACTCCCAATATTGGTAGTTTGTCTCTGTTTTATCGATCATTTCAAAGAACTTGTTTTTGGTTTCATTTATTATCTTTATTGTTTGTTCATTTTCTGTGTTATTAATTTCTGCTCTTTATTTCCTTCGTTCTACATAGTTTATATATAATTTTTTTTGTTTCTTCCTCTGAGGAAGTTGGACCTTTGATTTTATAACTTATTATTTTCTATTTATAAACTTTCAAAGCTATAAACCTGTTTCCAAGCATTGTTTACCTATGTCACACAAATTTTGATTTATTTAGTTAACAATAGTTAATAATTTAGTTAAAAAATCATTTTCATTTAGTTAAAAGTATTTTCTAATTCCTTCATGATTTCTTCTTTTCATCCCTTGATTATTTGGAAATACATTGTTATTTGCTAAATAGTTGGGGATTTTCCCAATGTCTGGTAATTTATTGTTATTTAATGATCTTATGGTCACGGAACATACTCTGTTCTATTTCAGTCCTTTCATCTGTGTTGAAACTTGTGATATGGCTCTCTGGGTCAGTATTCCGTGTGAGCCTAAAAATAATGTTTGTTCTGCTCTTGTCTGGATGTTCTGTAAATGTTCATTAGGTCAAGCTAATGGAAACTTGTTTTAAAAGTTTTATAGTTGTTTTCTATCGTTCGTTCTCTGAATCAACTGAAGAAAACTTTTAAGATCCCGTATCTTTTGTAGATTGAATGAGTTCTCCTTTTGGCCCTGTTACTTGTTGCCTTATCTATATTGAAGCACTGTTACTGGGTTCACACACTTTCACAATTCTATTTTCTTGAATATGCCCTTTTTCATTATTCCTGGTAATATTCTTTGTTGAGACATCTGTTTTGTTCTTTACTATTATAGTAATTCCAGCTTTTTTAAAATTAGCATTTACATGGTATATCTTCCATTAGTTTTTGTTTTATATATCTTTTTCTTTGATTTTAAAGTGTTTCTTAATGTAATAAAAGTAGGTGCTGCTTTTTTTATTCTGAGAATTGCTGCATTTTTATTGTGTACATTTACTGTAATCATTAATGTGGTTGGGCTGAAGTCAGTCCTTTGACTCCTTAGGTTCGATTTATCCCATTTCTTTCTTTTCTTCATCTTTTGGTGTTGTGTTATGTTTCCATTTAGTTACCATTGTTGGCTAATGAGCTATGTGCGTTAGTTCTGTTTTGTGTCATTATCGTGTTTCCAGTGTGTTTTTAACTTATCACAGTCTTTCTCCGTGTCACTTACAGTGTAAGAGTCATGCACAGTAGATGTCCATGACTTCCTTCCCATCCTTTGTATTTGTGTCGTCTATCTTACTTCTGCATATTATCAGCCACACAGTGCATTACTGTTTTTTTTGTTTACAGTTGTCAAGTGTATTTTAAAGATAGTAAAAAATGAAAACAGTATTTTCTGTTCACCCATGTGTTTACCTGTTCTGGAACTTTTCTTTCCTGTGTGCTGATCCAAGTTTCCATTTACTGCCAATTTCCTTTAGCTCTAAGAACTTCTTTCAACGTGTCTTGTAGTGAAGTCTGCTAGACATGATGTCAATTTTTGTTTGTTTGAAAATTGTCTTTATTTTGCCTTTTTCTTTCTTTCTTTCTTTCTTTTTTTTTTTTTTTTTTGAGACAGAGCGAGACTCTGTCAGAGGCTTAAGTGCAGTGGTGCAATCTCGACTCACTGCGGCCTCCGCCTCCTGGGTTTAAGCGGTTCTCCTGCCTCAGCCTCCCGAGTAGCTGGGATTATAGGCACATACCACCACCATGCCTGGCTAAATTTTGTAGTTTTTTTTTTTTTTAAGTAGAGACAGGGTTTCACCATGTTGGCCAGGCTGGTCTTGAACTCCTGACCTCAGATGATCCGCCCACCTCGGCCTCCCAAAATCGGGGGTTACAGGTGTGAGCCATCACGTGGGGCCTGTTTTGCCTTCACTTTTGAAGGATGTCTTGAAGTTTTCATTTGACAGTCTTTCTTTTTTATCTTTGCCTTTCAGAGCTTTTATTTCATCTTATGGCATCCATAGTGCTGAAAAGACGCTTACAGGCATTCTTACCCTGACCCTTCTTTATCCTCTGTGCCTTTTTCTGTGGGTATTTTGAAAGCCTTTCCTGTTCTGACTGGCTTTCAGGAATTTAAGTATGATGTGTTTTGATTTGTCTTGCTTGGGTTTGTTGGGCTTCTTGTATCTGGAGTTTCATGGTTTTTATCCAGTTTCAAGATTTTCAGCCTTTATTTTTCTTATCTCTCTGCCCAAACCCCTCTGAGACATGACCAACAGAATTAGTCTAACTACTAATATCAAGTAAATTAGTCTAAACTACTCATATCAAAAAAGAGTAAGCGCTTCCGTGACGTGGGAATATCAAGTACTTAGATTCCTGCACGCCGTTGATGCTCTCTTACTCTTTTTCTCAGCCTTTTTTTCCTTCTGTAACTCAATTTCGATAGTACCTGTTACTCTGTCATTAAATTCACTAACATTTATCTTTTTCAGTATCTAGTCTTCTGTTAAGCCCACCCAATGAATTTTGTTATTCCGAGTGTTGTAATCTCTGGATATTCCATATGTTTCTCTCATTTTTGTTTAAATACCTTTTCTGTTCTTTCCTACTCTGTATATGGCTTCATTGGACTATTTCCACGGTTTATAATGCTGAATTCCATGTGTGTTAACTCATTTGTCTCTGTCACTTTTGGGTATGTTTCTATTTAAATTTTTTGGTCCTCGTTATAGACCCATACTTTCCTGCTTCTCTCCATGTCTGGTAATTTTTTATTGTATGCTGAGTATATAAGTGTTATATTTAATGTCTGAGATTTTCATTTCTATCTTTAAAGCATCTTGATCTTTATCAAATTAGTTCAGCAACTTGTGGGTCAACTTGATGTCTTCAAGGCTTGTTCTTAAACTTTGTTAGAGGCCTAGAGGCTCCTTTATTGGAATGCTAATTAATCCTATTGCTAGAGCATGATCCTGCTGGGATCCTTCTGATAGCTGCTGAAATCCTTGCTGGTTCACAGGTGCCTCTGAACTCTGGCTAGTCAAAACTCAACTCTCTCCAACTCTGTAGTCTCTGCGGGTGGTTGGGGCTGGAACTCTGTGGTTCTCTTTTGACCAGACACACTCTTACCCTGTATGCTGTGTGTACTCACATTCAGTAACACTCAGGTAGAACACTCTGCATATTTCTGCAATTCTTTTTCTTCCTTGCCCCTTTTTGAGTATTTTGCAAATGCTAGCTGTCAGTTTCCCTGAATTCTGGTCTCAGTCTCCTAAATTCAAAATAGCTGCCTCCCTCTGCCTGGCTTCTGCCCTATGAAGTGGTCAGTCTCTTTACCTGGGCTTATGTGGGGCACATGGCTTTGTTTCTCTTCTCCGTGGGACACTGTATCTAGTGTCTGAAAAGAGATATTTTATAAATATTGTCCATTTTCCAGTTGTTTTCATGGGAGGGCAAGTCTCATATTAGTTACCACAACATTGCTTGTAGAAGCCCTTGATTAATTTTTAATGAAAAATATTAAGTTCCTTGTGGATGAAGCAAACTACGTGACATTTCAAGTTATGATTAAACTAAAACAAACAAACAAACATGTTTGTTTATTGAGAAATTGCTTGTTGGTAGGGATCTACCTGCTGGGAGGCTTGTGACCACCCTGCAGAGAGCCTGAATGCCAGCCCTTCTACCATCTTTAGGTGTTCCTGCCCTCTCTTAGGGGGCTTTCCTTTAAAAAAGAGGTGGATGTCAGTTTTGAGTCCTGATTCTAATAGTAATGTGTGCATTGAAAATAATACATAAATCACAAAATAGAAAAGAAAACCCTGCCAGTCTGCATTGGCTCTCATGAACATTTTGGTGTAAATCCTTTCTGACAGTACCTTCCCCTAGCCACATTCTTGCATGGTTGGATAATGCTGTATATTACTGTTTTTTCCAGTAGAATATTTATTCAACAACATGCTATGGGTCATCCTTTCATGTTAGAAATTGTGTGTCCTTGCAAGTGTTTTATTAGCTGCATAGTTTCTGATAAATTATAGCTTCTGTAACTGGCCTGATATTGGTGAATTTAAAAGTTATTTTGAAATTCTAGATTAAAAAAATAAGCATATTTCAAGAATTTTGGTTATTTGGCCAAAATGCTCTTCAGAAGACTATGCAACTTATCTACTGTGTATTAATTAATCAATTAATCTTTCACTGTTTTCCGATCTGATAACTGTAACAATGGTATCCCATTTAAATTTACATTTGGTTAGATTTTAATGTGTGAGGTCGAAGATAATTCTTACCTAAGAAAGTATATTTGTCATATTTTTCTTTTTTTCTTTTTTTCTTTTTTTTTGAGACGGAGTCTCGCTCTGCCGCCCAGGCTGGAGTGCAGTGGCCGGATGTCAGCTCACTGCAAGCTCCGCCTCCTGGGTTTACGCCATTCTCCTGCCTCAGCCTCCCGAGTAGCTTGGACTACAGGCGCCCGCCACCTCGCCCGGCTAGTTTTTTGTATTTTTTAGTAGAGACGGGGTTTCACCGTATTAGCCAGGATGGTCTCGATCTCCTGACCTCGTGATCTGCCCGTCTCGGCCTCCCAAAGTGCTGGGATTACAGGCTTGAGCCACCGCGCCCGGCTATTTTCTAAGTCTGTTCATGTTATCTGCTTAGTTTTCTACTGTGTGTTTTTAAAGTTCTTTGTATGTAAAGTTTGTTAATAACTTTTTATTTTCCAATTTTTCTAAATACTTTCGTTTATAGTTTCTGTTGCCCATATGAAAGTTCAGTGTGTTTATATAATGTGACCTACCAATATTTTTTAAATGGTTTCTGCTTTTTGGTTTTATGCTTAGACTATTTCTACTCATTATATTTTAAATAATTAGTTTTAAAATAATTCCTGCTTTACATATAAAATCTGATTACCATTTTTGGGGGGAGTTTTTTTTTTTTTTTAGTTTAATTAAAGTTAAAAAGAAAAAAAAAAAAGCTGTTATTTGCATCAGTACCATTCACTGAAGAACTATTTTGTTAGTTTTTTATTTTTTCACAAATTTAATATTGTCCCCAAATGGTTATACAATTCTAACTTTTCAACATCAGGGTATGAGCGTGTCTGTTTCTCCATAACTTTACCCAGTACACATTGCAAATATGTTCTCCAATCTGTTTCTTAACTTCTAGCCTTATAATATCTTTGCCATGTAAATATTTCAAATTTTATTTAGGTAAATATTTATATGTTTTCTTTTACTGTTTATATGTTTTTCTTTATGCATTTATAGCCAGGAGGCTGTTTGCCCACCAATATTCATTTATCATTTTAACCACTTTTAAATGTTTGTCAGTAGCTGGAATTGAAAGGTGAGAGCCAAGTAATTTGCATTTACAGTATTATAATTATTAAAATAGTTCCTACAGTTCCATCTGATGCACAAAGACCTAGGAGAGGGAAGTTGAATCATGTCACTTAGTATGTGTGGCTAAAGAATTGTTTTAGAGTTAAGGTTAAGTAGGTTCTTTATTTTATTTTATTTTTTTATTTCATGTTATGAGCTGAGCAGAATCATGCCTCACTCCAGCCTGCATCTTCTGTGTCATCATTTCCCTCCTCAGCCCTTTCCCGTCCTTACTGTGCTTCCCAGGGTTTTCAACTTGCTTTTCTTTTTTTTATGTTGTGAAATAAATCTGTTCTATTATCTTATTACTTGACATCTAGCTTATTATTCTCATACTATTTATTAAGGTAAGTTTTATCATAGAGATATTCTTGCAACCTATTGACTTTCTAATGTAATTGGAACTGATTGCTAGGTTAGTGCTACTGTTTCGTGGTTACATATTTCCTCCTCGTGTCCTTCTTTTTCTTGTATACATCCTCAAGTAATCTCTGCAGAACTAAAGTGGGGATAGTATGAGTCCTTAAACGACTGGGGGGGATTTTGGTTGACTGTAACACTTGGACGAAAGCTCCACCCTCTGGGTCCTCCTCCTGAAGAGCCTTCCAAGGATTCAGTAGGCAGCTTGGGAGCAAGTCACACTAAATGATATTTTTCTAGCAGATTTAATTTTGCTAAGGGTAGTAGAAAGGAAAATACAGAATCAAAACACTATGTTAGAAAAAATTTGTCTGAAAAAAAAAAGAAAGCAAAAAAATCCAGCCAAGCAAGAATATTGGTGTATGATTCCATTAACACACAATTCTGTACAAGTGACCAGCAGGTGATAGAGGTTAGCAGTGCAGGGATAGGCGGGCTGCAAGGGGGAACGGGGGCACTTTTGTGAATAATGGAAATGTTCAGTATCATGAAGTGGTGATGGTCACAGGCATACACATATATCAGAACAAAACGGTACACTTTAAACGTGAAGTTTATTGCAGTAAATCACACCTTAATGAAGTACTTACAGTTTTTCATACTGTTATCTATAACTTTGAGTAGTGCTCTTTGCCATGATTACAGGAAGTGACATTTTATTTTCTTCAATATTATAGGATGTTTTTATTTTTATTAGTGACAGATAGATATACATATATGAATTCAAAAATATTTACAGAATTAAACAATTCATACAATGCAACTTTTAAATTTTTGTGGCCAGTACACTTTAATACAGAGTCTGATTAAGGATTTTAATGACATAACTATATGGTAAAATGAAAACATTTTAATTTTTGCTGTGACCACACCACCAAAAAGCAGTATATCCTAGGAAAAAAGGAAGTTCAACTGAATATCTGATTCATTAATCAGTTTTAAATTTTAGCTTCACATAACTTGATATGTTAGGTATAGATCTTTTTTCCTTAGAGAAGAAAGCTCTGATTTCATTATGGATACAGGCAAGGCAATTGAGTTTTTCATGTAATAGCTTATGCCCATAATCGTCCCTCATTCTGACATTTGTGTCTCTCGTGGTGTAGATCTGAGGGTCTTCTGTGTTGTGAGCTGTTTGTTGTATCCAAGTTGTGTCACATCAGACTGTGTCCATGGTGACAGCCAGGCGAAGTAAACTTAGAGACCTGAGAACTCATCTGGAGGAGCTGAGGACACAGCCAAGAATAACCTTCGTCAATTCTGTTATATTTTCAGGAACTTAATATGATCAGAGAATTAAAATTTCGAAGAGTCATGTAATAATAGCTGTGCTGCAGAGCCTGTGTAATGGCAGGTGCAGTTTCTTGTGGCTTCATAGCTGTCTAGAGGCACAGTTTTCAGGCATTGTAGACATTTGGGAAATATGTTTCTGGCTTTTGTGATCAAACAAATTTATTAACAACCACAAGGCCACAGTAATTTTCAATAAATCATGACATGCTGATTTATTTCAAAAGATCCATACAGCAGTAAACAATACCATTTACATTTAATTAGTTTTATTGAACGAAAGGCAATTTTATTTGTAATGAACCACATGTTATGATTAAGGATGTATTTTAATGACCTTTAAGTAATGCGAACAAATGTTGCCCTTGACCTCACAGAAGAGGCTTTCCTCCATTATTGAAAACTTCAGAATGATTTTTAAATTATCGTGAAAAGCTTCAAATGACATTCTCATTATTGTGCCATTTATTCAGTCATTTGATGTCTACTATACTAGATGAAATGCATTACTCTAAATGCTGATGTGTGTGTGGAAATGAGCTTGCCAGCCTGTTTTTTATTTTCATATATCAAACAGTAGTTTGAGGTATGAAAGTTTCATGTTTTGGAAATTAGTGTGACAGTGTCATATTTAAATGATGAGTGATTCTCAGACTTGCCTTATTGCTGGAATCTTTTGACTGCTTATTAAACATTCTAGTAGAAGTTTCATAATTCTCAAGTTACTAGAGAATATTTCTCTTTGTGTAAACCAGCTTAATTGAAAATAAATTTTTGCTATTAACAGTTAATACATAGTCTAAGCTACTGTAACAGTTGCACTGTGGTAAACTAGTATGTTCAACCTTTAGTCCACCCTTCCCGCAGCCTCTGTTCTTTAGAGATTTGGAAACTAGCCTGCACGTATTTTTCACAGTTTCTTGAAAGATATGTGAATTCACTTTCACGTTGAATGTACTTTCACAGAGCTTGTAAGGCAGGAGTGAGGAGGAGGTATCTTTTTGCCTGTGTATTCTCTGCTGACAGGTGTTCTCAGGGGTCTGAGCTCCTGCTCCTGCTCTCCAGCTTTAGGGCTTGGGTGGGAGTGCACTGTGTGCATGGGGTCTCCAAACCATGTGTCTCAGATGTGTCCCTTGCCGTGGTGCTTTCCTTGGATGGATATTTTGGTAACATTCTGAGAGTAGCTTTGGAGCTTCAGTCCTGAGCTTTATCCTTTCATTGATTTGGGAAGCATCTTGTTCTGTGTATGAAATCACTTTCTGCTACACGGTCTAGGATAGCTTCTGTTTCCTGTACTGAAACGGGACTGACACACCTTGAATCAAAACAGATTTTCACCCTCACAATAGCCCAGGTGGGTGGTCAAAAGCTGATCTCTGCTGCTACGTGATATGTGGTTTTGCAGGATGGGTTCCAGTGGCTGCCCCACCTCCACACGGCCCCACAGGGGAGGGGAAGGAAGGGCCTGGTGAGTACTTGGACTCAGAGGGGCACATGTCCTTTCACATGCTCTGCTGGCCAGAATCAGTTATATGGTCCTAACCAGCTGCAAAGAAGGCTGAGAAATGCGTCCTTTAAGTGAGAAGCCGCCTACCCATCTACAGCTCCGAAGTTCCATTTTTCAAAGGAAATGGGAAGAAAGATGGAAGGTGGTCTCTGCCGAGCCATTTCTTCATTTTGTTTTCTGTTGAGTGTCTGATTCCCCCTGTGCTGCTGCTGCATGGAGTGCACAAAACCATTCCAGCAGTTCTCAGAGGACTGTGCTGCCCTGAGAACAGGATGCTCCCTTTAGAATTGTTGTTATCATTACCTGTTTTATTAGCATCAGTTATTTCATGTGCATTCTTCAAGGAACTCAAAGCAATTTACAAATTTGTATGTTAATGACTCACATAGATTAAAATATAAAAATGAATGAAATGTTAACAGAAAAATAGTAAATACGTCTTCTAGAAATGAAAAAGACCGTATCAATTTTAGATGATGGAATCTTCTCTGTTAAAAATTTTTTTTAAGTGATTGAGCGTGACATACAACTCTCCAGTCCCTTTAAGAAGCGATCTGGCAGGAAGAGTCCTGTGTAGAAAACATGAGGATGCCCTATAGCCATGCTATCCCTTTTTTGAAAGGATTGTTGGAATGCGTGTGTAGAATCAACAGGGAAGAGACAGCCCGATACAAATGTCAAAGCCGAGCCCAGAGGAAGTAGATGTTCCAGGAACAGAAGAGAATCAATTCCAATGTCTAATATACTTTAAGAAATCTGAGAGGATGTTACTAGCAACCTAAATAAAACAAGCTAGGAAAAAGGATCATGTGGAAAATAAAAACTCTTAGAAATATATATAGTTGCTGAAATTTTAAAAAAGCAAATAAGAGTGGAAAATGAATTGTCCTGCATCCCTCAGAATACAGGGCAAGGTTGGGAAATAGAAATTGACGGTTACCAGTTTTAGCTCGGCCCTCAGTGCTCCCTGGAGTCCTTGTCAGAAGTCATAATCCACTGTGGTTCCTCTTATTGATGACAGTGCTTTCCGACTTTCCACTCTCCTTTAATTTCTGATCCAACTGTCTTTTCCTTCACCGGTAAGACCAGTTTGTCTTAACTTACATGGGAAAAGCATTCTATAAATTGGAAATTCCTTCATTATCCCATAAACAAAGAACATTATCTTTATTCCCCTGTTTTGCCTATAATTATACTAAATAATCCATCTGAGAATAATTATTTTATGACTTTCAACTGATGTTATCTAATTGTGCTTTTTAGAGACCTTGGTAGATGAGTAGTTTCTTCTCTCTTTTTCGAATCTTTCTCTGTTAGTTTCTTTCTGTTATCCCTTAAGGCCTTCAAGTGTACCTCGGCTTCTCAAGTCTTCCTTTAGATCTTTCTTCAATATTACCGTAATGGAATATTTTTGGAATACTATTTTATCTCTTGACTTCTTAGCACTTTTTTTTAGTTTGCAGTATGCTCTTAACTAAAATATGCCTTTAACTAGAGTTTTTAACTAGTTACAGTATGCCTTTAGAGTTTGCAATACGCCTTTAACTAAAAGTGTATTGTGAAAAGTGAAAATTGTATCATTTCACATAAAATATAATAATTTCGTCCTTGAGACCAGGTACGGTGGCTCATGCCTGTAATTCCAGCACTTTGGGAGGCTGAGGTGGGCGGATCACAAGGTCAGGAGTTCAAGACCAGCCTGACCAATGTGGTGAAACCCCGTCTCTAATAAAAATATAAAAATTAGCAGGGCATGGTGGCATGCACCTGTCATCCCAGCTACTCAGGAGGCTGAGACCAGAGAATCACTTGAACCCGGGAGGTGGAGATTGCAGTGAGCCGAGATCCTGCCGCTGTACTCCAGCCTGGGCGACAGAGCGAGACTCCATTTAAAAAAAAAAAAAAAGAATTTTGTCCTTGAATAGACCTATTTCCCCCACTCACCGTTTGTACTATACAGTCCCCTTGAACAATACAGGGATCAAGGGTGTCAATCCCCCATGAAGTAAAAAATCTGTGTGTAAACTTTTAACCGCCCCCACATTTAACTGTTAATAGCCTGCTGTTCACTGGAAACCTTGCTGATAACCTAAACAGTTGATTAACACATATTTTGGATGTCATATGTGTTATATACTGTATCCTTACAATCAAGTAAGCTAGAAAAAAGAAAATATTATTAAGAAAATCATACTGAAGAGAAAATACACTTATAGTACAGTACTGAATTTATTGATTGCACAAGTTGACATCACCTGTGTACAAGGTGCACTGACTGAAATGGTGGGCAGTCATAGCTGCAGACTTTAATCCACCACACATGCTGAGCAACTCAGCTTTTTCTTGTAATGTCATGACTTTTGTCTACTTTTTGAGAACATTTCCATCCAGCATCACTAGAGGCACTTCTTATGGGTCCTGTGGTGTTACTCAAGGTTCACACCATGGTATTATGCTAAACACGATGGAAAATATGTGAGCGCCATGAGCGAGCACTCGGTACTGTGATGCACAGGGTCCTGGATTGGAGACGGCTCACACAGATGCACGGGGTCCTGGATTGGAGATGGCTCACACAGATGCACGGGGTCCTGGAGCGGAGACGGCTCACACAGAGGTCAGTGGTGCCGCACCGCATTTCCAGCAGACCCTCGCACTCACTCCCCGCAGCAGCAGCAGGAGGGGCTGCGACACGTTTCCGGGAGCACAGTGTGTACTGCACTTAGTTCTGTGCAGTTAGGGTTTGATACTGCATCTTCAGGATCAATTTGCAAGTCAGTTAACTGCAGATGTTGTCATGACCTGTGTGTTTAGGTTTTATTTTACTTTTAACTTTTTGTAATAGATTTGTGTATATTTTATAGTAGTGATACAATAGACTACGTCTACCTACATTTTATGTTCTCATGTTATACCTAACTTTAAACATTTAAAAAATATTTCTAGGCTATGTGATGTATCTTCAAGGTTTTTCAGATTGTCAACACATCTCCAAAAGTTTTCTAATAGATTTATTGAAAAAAATTCTTGTATAAGTGGACCTGCATAGTTCCAACCCATGTTGTTCAAGAGCTCACTGTACTTTTTAATATGTAGTATATCTACACATATTATAAACGGTTCCAGCATATTTTATTTATATACATACACACACCCCCACACCCATATAGTTTTTTGGCACGGAGTCTTGCTCTGTCACCCAGGCTGGAGTGCAGGTGGTGCGATCTCGGCTCACTGCAACCTCTGCCTCCCGGGTTCAACCAGTTCTCTTGCTTTAGCCTCATGAGTAGCTGGGACTACAGACATGCAGCAGCATGTGTGGTTAATTTTTGTAGTTTTAGTAGAGACGAGGTTTCTCCATGAGGGCCAGGCTAGTCTCAAACTCCTGGCCTCATGTGATCTACCTGCCTCAGCCTCCCAAAGTGGTGGGATTACAGGCATGAGCCACCGTGCCTGGCCCATTTTATTTATATTTTGAGGGAATTAAGATTAAAAATTGGATTTGGGTTTTTCTTTTTGTTAAATATTTACTTAGATATTTACCGCTTTTGTTCCTTACCATTCTTTCTTGACGATATAAGTTTCTGCCTGATACTGTTTCTTTTCAGCCTAAAGGACCTCTGCTGATACTCCTCTAGTGGATGTCGGCTGGAATGGAGTTCTCATTTTATTTATCTGACAGTGTCTTTATTTCACCTGTATTCTTAAAGAATATTAGCTGGATATTGAATTCTTGCTTGACAAGTCTGCCCTCCACACACTCCACCCCTCACTTTAAATATTTTGTTCCATTGTCTTCCGACTCCATTATTTATAAGAAATCAGTGGTATTTTGATAGTTCTTCTCTTGTGTATAATGTTATTTTTCTCTAGGTATTTTTGAGATTTTTTTTTTTTTTTAGCAATTTGACTTTTATTTCTAAATTTTATTTGTCTTTTTAGGGGTTTTCTGGGCTTCCCGAATCTGTACATTTCTGGCTGACAATAAATTTGGCTTTTTTTTTTTTTTTTTGAGACGGAGTCTTGCTCTGTTGCCCAGGCTGGGGTGCAGTGGCCGGATCTCTGCTCACTGCAAGCTCCGCCTCCCGGGTTTACGCCATTCTCCTGCCTCAGCCTCTCGAGTAGCTGGGACTACAGGCGCCCGCCTCGTCGCCCGGCTAGTTTTTTGTATTTTTAAGTAGAGACAGGGTTTCACCGTATTAGCCAGGAGGGTCTCGATCTCCTGACCTCGTGATCCGCCCGTCTCGGCCTCCCAAAGTGCTGGGATTACAGGCGTGAGCCACCGCGCCCGGCCACATTTGGCATATTTTTAGTCATTATTTCTTCAAGTAGTTTTTGTTTTTTGATTCTCTGTCTGTCCACTCATTCTGAACCCCAGTTACATGCATGTTAGACTCCGTGATATTCCCTTCATGGTTCTATGACTGTATTCATGTTCAAAATGATTTTTTCCTATGTCCTTTGGAATCATTATCTCTTGACCCGCGTTCAGATTCGCCATCATCTATAATCTATGAATCCCATCTGAAGAATTTATTGCAGACATTGCATTTTTTCAGTTTTGGAATGTCTATGTGATTCTTTGTTCTTAAATACACTTTCTCTTTCTTTGTTGTGATTTCCTCGTTTACTCGTTAGGAGCATGCTTTTCTTTCAGATGTGCTAAAGCTGCTTTGAAATTCTCCCTTCTTAATTCTGATGTTTGGTGATCTCAGGGCTAGTCTTCACTGATTATGTGCTTTCTTGGGTATGGACTTTGTGTTTTTGTTTCTTCATATGTTTAGAAATTTGGATCATCTCTTCATTTTTTAAAATGATTCATTGTAGAGAGGCAGGATTCAGGATTCTGTTATGTTCTCCTGAAGAGTACTGGTTTTTTGTTTGGTTCTGTTTTAATGGGTAGCTAACTTGACTGAAGTCAAACTCTAGACTCTACCTTTCTGGCATTAGGGAGCTGCTGTGGTGGTCTTGGCTCCATTCTTTTAGTGGATATAGGTTAGGGCATGATAGGTTAGGTGTCAGAATGAGATCATACACACATTGGGCCCCTTCTGAGGCACTCTCCTTTCTGAGCTTCCATTTCTTTCTCACTTTGCAGCTGCTGTGGTCACCCTAATCTCTCACCTCTGCTTCGTCATGTCTGGGAGTCTGGGAGTTTTCTGTTTGAGTTTTGGCAGCCATGACAGAACTTTATACACTCACATGTACAGAATGGAAATCAGAATTACAGAAATGGCAAACTCTGTGTCTTAAAGGGTCATGGGGGCGGGTCACAAGACCGCTCAAAATTAGATGGTTTGATAGGAGGACTCCCAGGACTCAGCATATGATCCTCGTCCTGGCTGTGATTTGTGACAGCAAAAGCATAGAGCACAGTCAGCAGCAAGAAGAGGCACTGGGGTGGCGTCCAGCGGAGACCAGGCTCAGCCTCGCCTCTGGAGACTTTCTGATTTAAGCTTTCTGTGTAGTCAGTGAATGAAACAACCTAAAGCCTCTGTCTTTTCTGCTCCAAAATTAATGGTATGAAAGTAGCTATGGTGTGTGTTTCGTGAGCACTTTCCCATGTGATTTTATAAGTGTGCGTCGTGAGCATGTGGTTCAGACACACGGAACAAGCATGTCCTCGTGGCTGTAAGGAAGGCCACCCTTAGCTCATAGTGATCAGTGCCTGCTCGAATGAAAACATGTGAACAGATCTCGGAATTTATTAAACTGTTTTATAAAACTTATGAGGAATTGTGATGGTTCCTTAATTCCCCCGAACACTGTGATACCCAGGTGACTTCAAGATATTCCTAAACAGGCTCCACCTCTACCATTGGAGCCCCCGGCAGGCCCCGGGGCCGCCTGGTGTGAGTGTCTCCTGCGCGATTTTGATTCACACCTGCTGTTCAAGGGCACACCCTGTCAAGCTTAAAAGTGGTTTCTGTCTTCATCTGACATTGTAACTTATAGTGTTGACACACAAAAATCTAAGAAAATCAGTGATCACTTTTGGTAAATAATATATGAAAAATGTTAATTAGCAAATGAGAAATTTCCAAGTAATTTTACTAAACTATAACTTTATAATCAATTCAAATGTTCTGTATTCCAGGACCTGTTTTCCATCAATGCTTATGTTTATGCTCAGAAACCACAAATGGACATTCACAGTTTTGAAGGCACATTTACCAGGGTAAGTTAAACCTGTTGTTCAATACAAATAGAGTTATTGTGTAAGTTAAAAGTAGCAAACCTTTATTTTGAGGCAGTAGTTCAATCAAGAATAAATTCAAACAAGTTTCAAACTAGGAAGGGAAAACCTATATAATGTTTGACGTTCTTAAGTGTACCCATATTTAATATGTCTTTGGGATACATTTGGTACAGTTTTTGGAATTTTTTTTAGCATATTTACTAATAAGATATTTATCTCCTAAAATATTGCGAATCAGTTAAATGAAGTAATTTATTTTCATTTTGACTGAATAGTTGGTATACCATAATCTCCACATCCTGTCTAGCTTTTTACTGTCTGAGTTGGGTGGGTGTTTGTATGTATGTCTGTGAGTCTGTATGTGCATGTTATGTTTCTTTATACACACATGTATATTTCATGCCATACACTTTATATTATTATAGAGTTTTGTTAAAGCTGGAAGAACTTTGCCCCTGACTAATAGGGCTTGAGAGACTCCATAACTCTTTAACAGCTTATAGCTGATATTATAAATACTTTATAGTAAGGGATTTTAGTACATGACTATAGATTATTTGTAATTGCTGCAGTTATTTTAAAAATACTTTTCTTGGTGAATTCACCTTTTATTTCACTCTTGGTCACATGCAGGGATTGGCAAGCAGTTGTCATCACTTGAAAAAGCATTTTCAGAGCTTATATAATGTGACAGTTAGTGTGCAAACTCTGGGGATGTGAAGCGCGGGCACTGTGAGGTCGTTACAGTCCTGTGGTGCTCTGGGCCTTTTGCAGCTGCCTATTTCCATAGGTGCTGCACACAAGCATGCATAAGATGTTCATGGAGGACAGAGGAGGAAGCACGTCCTGGTGAGAAGTATCATGCAATGAATTCTGAAATAAACTCATATCTTTTTTTTTTTAACAAAAGTAGTTATTATGAAAACAGTGTGTTCTTATTAAAGACAACATATGAGAATAAATGTTACAAAAAGGTACCCTTAGTATGATAAATGAAAAGTTATTTATGTAACCACTATTAAGAATTTGAAATATTATTTGCTTTCTTCCTTTCCTTTTCTTGCTCTTTTCTCTAATTTATATTGCTCATGACTTTGAAAAGTCGGGAATGTTTGCTAGACAATGTGTGGAAGTACAAGGAAGTCAGACAGCAGGTGCGGGTTGGCTGAAAAACCTGGTTCAAAGGGGAGCATATGGCTCAGTATGCAGGTGTGACAAGGGCTGGGTCGTATGGGACTAGAAAGATATCCAGGCTTGACCGGAAGAAGCCATTGAAGGATCTTCAGCTTAGAAGAGAAATGATAAATACAGATGTTTTTAAAAGATTCATTCATAAGTTCTGATTCCCTTAGGATAATGGTGGCCTCTTAATTTTGTTACATACCACACAGCCTTCCAAAATCATACAGGCTAACTGTGAGAGTAGAGAGTGTAATCTGTAGCTCATGTTTAGCAGAAATGTGAGACAGAAAATACTGTGAACTTCAATTTACTGTAAGTGGGGAAAATATCCAAAATAACACAGTTAGCTCCAGAGCCAGGATGGTGCAGCAGAAGGAGATTGTTTTGGGATGCTGATATCATCCAGGTTTTGCCCTCAGAAGAAAAAGGATTCATGAGTAGGATAATTCACAGGATAATTTTTACCCTGTGAATGAATTGGGTAAGCAAAGCTATGGGACATTGAAGGGACTTGTGGAGAAGTACAGATCGGAAGTGACCTTGGGGGAATGTACAGGGGCAAGGGGCACTGGTAAAGAGTTGGTGGCTCTAGGAGGCTTAGTTAGGAAGAAAAAGACAAAGTTGAGCTTTCTGAAACATGATAATAGCAATCAGAAGAGTCAGCCCACGCCACCTCAAAAGGAAGCTTTTCACTGAAGACACTGAACTTCATTGTGCCTGCAGAAGAAGGCACTCTTGGATTAAGAAACAAATCCCACCTCCCATCCTTGGAATAGGATTTCCTATTTGTACAGATTCAAGAAAAACAGCCTTTATTCTTAGGAATAGAAGAAGGAACCCCTTTTGCTGTCTCGCCCAGGCTAGAGTGCAGTGGTGTGATCATAACTCATTGCAACCTCAAACTCCTAGGCTCACGCAGTCCTCCTGCCTCAGCCTCCTAAAGTGTTGGGATTGTAGACACGAGAGCCATCGTGCCTGGGCAAATGTAGTTATTAACAGAAGAAAACCGATAAGTGAGAAGCACATTTTCAATTGATAAAAAATTTCTAAAAACAGGGAAAGAAAAAACCTCAATGCAAAGTAATTCTATAACAATGCAACAAGCCTGATTTAAATGTAACTAACCAAACAATGGTACTTAGGAAAGAACACCGTAAATCAGACATTTAAAAACCCAAGAATCAAAATGGAATAAATTTCTCAAGAATGTAAGAATAAAAGCTTAAGAATAAAACAGGAAAATGTGAATGAGAAGGCTAATGAAACTCAGGAGAACACTGAACGTGAGCATCTGAGAAGGGAGGACTGAATCACAGCATGCCTGTGGGGGATGCACAGTAAGAGATAGGGAGGTTGTAAAGAAAAGAGTCGAGGAAACGAGATGATCAAAGAGGTGAAAAGGACTAGAGGTTGATAGATGTGGAAGAACGGCAAGAAATACCCAACATCAGAGTCTTGAAACAAAATCATGAAGCGGTTTGAAATGTTGACAGCTCAAGTATGTGTTACTAAATACAAGGATGTCTGAAGGCACACAGTGAAAGGGCCCAGCATGCACGTGAGAAAACTGCAAGACATGTAGCTGCTGTCGTATTTTACATGTACAGGGAAAAATCCTTTGGTCTCCCTGGGAAAATGACTAGCTCCCCACAGTTGGAAGGGGCCAGGTTGGTGTCAGTGTTTTCAGCACGCAGAGCGTACAAGAGCAGGGCAGCCTTTCCAGGAGGCGCAGGGGAAGAATGTGTGAGTGGAGCGTTTTGCTCCTTCGAGACTGTCCTGCAGGTGCCAGTTCCGTGGAGAGCAGTCTCAAGCTCTCAGAATTCAGGTGTGTTGTACACATGAGCCTTTTGTGAATAATCTCACAGAGGATTAGCTCTGCCCGGCCGATGGATGACCTGGGTGGAAGTTTTATGCTGAGCACTGAAGCTCTAACAGATCTAAGAATAAAACAGTGGAGGGAGGATGGGTGGAAGATGGTACAGTGTGTATGAATTTTATATGCTTCCTCAAATAATCAGCTGAAAAGCAAGAAGAGGAGGAGAGGAGAAAATAGAAGGAGCTCATTAGTTGCTACATCGGTGGAAAGACAGTCAGAGACTTTGTTGAAAGCTGACAAGCTCAATAGTAGCTGTCTAAGCAAGGAGAGTAGGATGAAGGCAGGCTCCTGGGACACTGCTAAAATGGTAGCGACCAGAGAATACACACCTCACCAAAAAATAGATTTGGTTTTAAAAATTAGACAACAGTTTATCAATTCTTATGGCTAAAGATGATGGATCAGAAAGGCCAAAGGGTTAAGGAAAGATACATCAAGCAAATACAAATAAAAAGGAAGCGGGAGTTGCAGCCTTGGTATTTAACAAGAATACCAGTATAGAATCGAGAAAGCATTTAGAATGAGGTGGAGAAAGATGCTATAAGATAATAAAGTCCGTCATAGGAAACTTTAACATCTACCTGCAGTGCCTAGTGGGTCAGGTGGACAGAAAGGTAGGAGAGGTATAGAAGAGAGAGCTCAGAACATGAGCAGTGAAATATATCATTTTAAATTTTTATTGAACTTTGTTCCCCAGTAATTTTTATTTCAGCATATATAGGGTGTCACCAAAAGTTGAACATACATTTGTTTGTAAAGAAATTTTTAGTTCCGTAACATAGAACTCATACAGACAATATTCTCTGATCACAGTGCAATAAAATTGGTAAGCAGTAACACAATCAGTGAATGAAACGACTTTCTGCCTGTAAATGTAAATACTATATATTAATTAATTTTTGTATCAAAGGAGAAATATGAACTGAAATTGGAGAATTTCTAAAAAATACTGGTAATGGAGACACTGCATATCATAATCTGAATCTGTTGGATATGTGTAGAAATAGGAAGATTTATAATCTTTATATATAGAGAGAGCAATAAAAATAAAAGAATTAAAATTAATGAACTAAGTATATGAAAAAGTGAACAAAAAGTGTGCAGAGGGAAGAACATATAAACGTGTATGTTAAGGTCACATAACTACAAAACCATTCTGTTAGGGTGAGGATTTCAGAGGCCAGGTAATAAATGGAGGTAAGTTTTTTAAAAAATATTATGTGTTAAGTGATATAATATTGATTCAGAGTAAACTGTGATAAGTAAAGGTTGCATACAATAATTCTCAGAGCAACCACTAAAAAAAGAAAGAGGTCATTAGAGGTGATGAAGTTACATGCTAAAGTGGGATCAACTGGTTTCTTTCCCCCTGAAAAAAGATAGGTGCAGGAAACGAAATACCAGGTGTGACAAGTAGAAAACAAAAGTAGAAAAGCAAAGTAGAAAAACAAAAGTAGAAAAACAAGTAGAAAAGCAAGATGGTTGACTCAGTAATTAAACATCTCTGCAGTTAAAAGGCACAGACTGTCAGACTGGAGAAAAACATAGTACCCCCAGATTGATAGAACTAATAGGCAACATAAAATCTACAAGAATGGATTTTTTCCTTCTAATCTATAGAATACGGACATGTAGTTTATTAAAACTATAGAATATTAAAATAGCATTAGGAAGGCACTTTAGCATATTGACAGATATTATTAAATGCAACAGCTACATAATACACATTTTTCAAAATCTCATGGAACAATCCCAACTATAGCTGAATAGAAAACAAGTCTTAGTATATTTGTAAAAAATTGTTATTATATATATATATATATACACACACACGCTAATTACAATATGGAATTAGAAATAAATAAAAAATCTTAAAAATCCTCAGGGATTTGGAAATGAAACTCATAAACCTAAGTTTAAAATTAGATGGTTTAAATCCCCAATTAAATGGCCAGGATTGTCAAGTTGTGTAAAAAAGCAAGATTCAAATATATGGTACCTATAAGAAAACACATTAAAAACACAGGTAAAAAGTAAAAAGAAAAATAGATAACGTACCAACACTAATCAAAGCTGGAGTTACTTATAGTAATATCACACAAAGTACATTTCAGAGCATAATGAGAAAAGGGTTTATTATGGAGACAAACGTTAAACATTTATGCACTAATAACAGAGCTGCAAAATACAGTCATGAATTGCTTAATAGCAGAGTTACATTCTGAGAAGTAAGTTAGACCATTTCGTCATTGTGCAAACGTTACGGAGTGCACTTACACAAACCTAGATAGTGTAGCCTGCTACGCACCCAGGCTGTATGGTGTAGTCTCTTGCTCCTGTACTTCAAACTTGTACGACGTGTTACTGTGTTTAATAATGTGGGCAGTTGTAACACAGTGATAAACATCTGTGTATCTAACCACAGAAAAGGTACAGTAAAAAATGCTGTGTAAAAGATGAAGAATTGGTATACCTGTATAGACTGCTAACCACAAGTGGAGTTTCCAGAACTGGAATTTGGTCTGGGTGAGTCAGTGAGTGAGTGGTGAGTGAATGTGATGGCCTGGACATGACTACACACTACTGTAGACTTTTTAAACACTGTACATGTAGGCTACACTTAACCTATTTTAAAATGTTTTTCTTAAATAGTAAATTAATCTCAGCTTCCTATAACTTTATCTTTTTTTTTTTTGAGACAGAGTCTCACTCTGTTGCCCAAGATGGAGTGATGGAGTGCACAATCTCAGCTCACTGCAACCTCCGCCTCCCAGGTTCAAGTGGTTCTCCTGCCTCAGCCTCCTGAGTAGCTGGGGTTACAGGCACGCACTGCCACGCCTGGCTAATTTTTTCTATTTTTAAAGAGATGGGGGTTTCACCATGTTGGTCGGGCTAGTCTCAAACTCCTGACCTCGTGATCCGCCCGCCTCAGCCTCCCAAAGTGCTGGGATTGTAGGCGTGAGCCACCGTGCCCAGCTGTATAACTTTAATTTTTAAAAATACTTTTTACTCTATTAATAACACTTAGCTTAAAACACAAACACATTGTACACCTGTACAAAAATATTTTCTTTATATACCTAGTCTGTAGTCTTTTTCAGTTTTTAAATTAAGTTTTAAAAATGTTACTTTTTGAACTGTTTTTGTTAAAAAAAACACTAGTTTAACACATAAACTAGTAACACAGTTGTTTGTTATTTAATATTACGTACTGTACATAATTGTATGCACTAGGCTTGCACGACTGGCAGGCCCATAGTTTTGTTTTCACCAGCGTCACCACAAAACGTGAGTAACGTCTAATGCTATGACATTCTGATAGCTGCAGCATGACCATGCGGTAGGAATGCTTCACCTCTGTTATACCCTGATGGGACTACTGTGGTTTGTGCCATCCATTGTCTACTGAAATGTTGTTATGTTGTACACGGTTGTACCTGAAGCAGAAACTGTTAGAACTTCAAGGAGAAATGGACAAACCCATTATGATAGTTGAAGATTTTAATACCCACTTCTCAGTAATTGAACAAATGAGTAGGGAGACAATCAGTAAGGATATAGTAGAACACTATAGTGTTGAAGAACACTGTCCGTGAAGTTGACCCCATTGATAGATACAGAGACTTAAGGCAGCAGGATGGGTAGTTTACCCAGTGCACACAGAACATTTATTAAGATATGCCAGAAACAAGCTTAGGGAAAAAAAAGCCAACTAATAAAAATGCTGTCTGACCAAGTGGGCATAATTAAGAAATTATAATAAAGGTTTCTCGGAAATTGCCAAATACCAGATAATAAAGGATACATTTCTGAATATCTTGTGAGTAAATTTGTTTATGTCAGAGCAGAGGCGGAGGTGGGAAAGGTCAGAGCGGAGGTGGAGGAGGGATCTATCCAGGTCAGAGCGGAGGCGGATGAGAACAGACCAAGTCAGAGCAGAGGTTAAGGTGGGAAAAGTCCAGGTCAGAGCAGAGGTGGAGGTGGGAACTCGCTTGGTCAGAGCAGAGGTGGAGGCGGGAACTCTCTTGGTCAGAGCAGAGGGGAAGGTGGGAACTCGCTTGGTCAGAGCAGAGGGGAAGGAGGGAACCGCGGGGGTCATAGCAGAGGCGGAGGTGGGATCCATCCAGTTCAGAGCAGAGGTGGAGGCGGGAACGTTTGGGGTCAGAGCAGAAGTGGTGATGGAATTGTTTTCATCAGAACAGACTTGGGTGGGGCACTGAATTTCCAGGCCACAATGCTGAGTTGCCATCCAGGTTCTAGAGCCTGAGGCTCCCGCACACCCTTTAAGGAGCAGGTGCTGGCTGCTGCCCTGGTTACTTTAGGACAGTCGATTGGCCTCTCAGGTGCAAGTGCCAAGTGTTGAGCACAAACTGAATTTAGGAATGGGAATGGCTTCACCCCATGAGGCACGAGACGTGTGCCAATGACCTGGTGATGGTGGCCACTTGTGGGAGGCTGTGCCACTCAAAAGAGAGAAACTTCCTTCTGGTTTTCAAGCTAATTGAAGACACATTTACCTTGTGCAAATTACTGCAAGTTCATTCAAACAGCCTTTCATTGCCTTTATTTGATGTTTTCTAACAGTTTTTTTTTTCTCATTTTAAGATATATCCATTCTGAAATCAATTATTGTGATGAAAATTCTTGATTTTTGTGTGTATTTTTCAAAAAGGAAGAAAATAAAGACATGATAAATAACTTGTTTGTAACGAGAAAATTGAATTCAGTTAAATTCAAATTTATCAACTGGGCATTGTTAAGGAGTGGTATCCACTTAACTTCCTTTCTTATAGTGTAATATACATAAGACAAAATATATCTTTCTTTTGTGTCAGCTTAAATACTTAAATAAGAATTAGAACAAATTGGCTGGGCATGGTGGCTCATGCTTGTAATCCTAGCACTTTGGGAGACTGAGGTGGGAATTGAGCCCAGGAGTTCAAGACCAGCCTGGACAACGCAGGGAGACCTAATTTACTTACTTATTTATTTTTTGGGATGGAGTCTCGCTGTGTTGCCCAGGCTGGAGTGCAGTGGCGCAATCTCGGCTCACTGCAGCCTCCACCTCCCGGGTTCAAGCGATTCTCCTGCCTCAGCCTCCCAAGCAGTTGGGACTACAGGCGTGTGCCACCAAGCCCAGCTAATTTTTGTATTTTTAGTAGAGACGGGGTTTCACCATATTGGTCTTGGACTGCTGACCTAGTGATCCACCCGCCTCGGCCTCCCAAAGTGCTGGGATTACAGGCGTGAGTCACTGTGCCCAGCCCCTGATTTCTAATTTAAATTTAATTTTTTTTTTTTTTTAATTAGCCTAGTGGGGTGGCTACAGCTGGAGCACGCCTGTAGCCTCAGCTGCTTGGGAGGCTGAGGTGGGAGGATTGCTGGAGCCTGCGAGATTGAGGTGGAGCCTGCCCTGAGCTGTGATTGCACTGCTGCACTGCAACCTGGGTGACAGAGTGAGACCCTGTCTTAAAAAATAAATAAATACGGAATTAGAGCACATTAATCCAAGGTCCCTGTGGCAGTATACCCAATATGCATGCTGGTGCCTGTGCAGAATTTAATATAGATGTGGGGCTGTGATGGTGTCTGCTTCTGCTTTTCTCAGGTAATGTGAGAACACCCTAAATTACTGATTGTATAATCTTTCTCATTATGTGAATGATTGATATTGCTAATTTTACTAATTGTTCAAAATCTATGTGTATTCTCCTGGAAGTTTGGATTTGGAAATTGTAGCCAGTTTTGAAATATTAGCAGTATTTATAGTCTTTTAACATCACATTCCGAGTTCGTCATTTTGAGAATGTATTTTCTGCTGTAATTTCTTTTGCAAACCATAGCACACTTATCATTGTTCATGTCGTCTTCAGCCAAAATACTCTCCTTCAAAAAAGCAAACCTCTGCTGTTTGTTAAGTAGGGTATGCTGTTGAGAGAACAGCATGAAATGGTAACATTTTGCATCCTCACCCAAGCACATTTTATCTATTCACACTATAGACCATTAAAGAGAAGGAAAGCAAAATAGAACATTTTAGAGATAATTTATTTCTCTAAAAGACTGGGGGGATAAAGTCTTCCCAGTCATTTATTCTGTGCTTCATGAGACTGGTAAAAAACTATCTTTTGGAATAATTTTCTCCATGTTAGAAAATGTTTAATGTTTATAGTCAATCACTGCCATTCCAGAACTGAAAGAAAAATGCATAGGTATTGTGTTTTCTTCAATGTAAAATTGTGTTAGAGAGAAACAAACATTCATAATGAAAAAATGGTCATATAAAAGTAACAGGAAACTAGCTAAAATTTCTAAAACTAAATTATATAGAAACTTTTGTTTACATTTGAGAAACACTTCTAAATTTTTATGTTTTTTAATGCCCCTATCTCTTGGACTTTGACATTAGGAGAAAATATAGTACTAAAAGATTGACATGCATCAATAATTAAACTTTCATGTCAAGTGAATCATTAGGAAGAGTTTGAAGGGAATACAGTTGTGTGAATTTCTACTGGGGTGGTGAAGTCATGATGGGCATCTTCAGGCAGGAGAACCTGGAGGAGCAGGTACCTGGTGCATCATGGAGGCAGTAGGGCGTGGAGGAGCAGGTGCCTAATGAATGATAGAGGCAGGAAGCTTAGAGTAACAGCAGGCAGGAGGGCGTGGAGGAGCAAGTATCTGATGTTTCATAAAAGAAGGAGACTCAAATTAACTACAGGCAGGTGACTCATTTCTTTAGCATCGTGCTAGTAGGCACTGGAGGTAAAGACATCTTGATTCCTGTGGATATTAGAAAAAGAATTTCATGAGTGTTCTTTTATTTACTGGACAATGTTGATTGCCTATTCTGTGCTAGGAAGGTAAAACCCATAAAACATGGGATTAGAAACATGTCAGTTGCTCTGATAAAATAAACTTCTGAATTTATGGTAGACAGAAATTGTATTGCTTCATGCTTTAAAATGATAAATATAGAATTCAGTATTTGACTTCTTAATGCAAACTGTATGCTCAGCTGGCTCTGCCAGCGCTGGAACCTCTAGACCCCCAGCAGGTAAAGGAGGTAAAGGATATACCATGCCAACTGTATCTGGGAAGTAGGAATGAGGGTATGTATCATTTTTTGTTTCTTCCACAGTGTGAAGCTGAGTTAGACTGTAACACCATTTTTTGAATGAGTCAGAAATTACCCATTTCGGTGCAATCCTAAATTCAGTTACAAAGTGGTCTAATCCATAGATGCTACTTGCTTTTTCTTTAAAGTTGATATTTTTGTTGTTCTATCAAATCATAAAAGTCATAGAGGTAGCTCAGTTTTTCTGGATTGTTTATCTCAGCATTGGATAAATTGTATACCTTTACTTTGAGCAGCTACTTTAGTTATAAACAAAGTAAACAAAAGGCAATTTCCATCTGGCATTTTCTGTGGAAAAAACAAGAAGAGTGTTGGAAAATTAAGTACTTGAATGTTCTTCTGTGTTTTAAAGACTGTAATGGTGGTGTGTTTGCTACTGTGCAGAAGCTTAATTTGATTCCAGTATATTTTGACATTTGTAAACATATTACCATTAGTATGAAACTATGTAAAAATAAAGTAGTTAAAGGTATAAACCACTTTTACAGCCCTCCTCCCTTCCTGATACAGATACTAGTATTACTCTTTTGACTCTTCCTTTTAAGTTCTTTTCCCCTGTAAACATGCAGACTTATATTGGGATAATATAATTCTCAGGTTTTCCACTTAAAAATGTATATCCTCACTATTTTGCATATCAATATAGGTTAATTATCAGATTTTTGTAAGTGTAACTGCTAAATTCAGCAAAGCGTGCAACGTGTTGTACTTGATAAACTGGAATTGAAGGAAGGACTTCCTAAGGGGTTGTGGGGTTGAAGGAAAAACTTCCTAAGGGACCATAGAATTGAAGGTGTTTGTGTATCTGCAGAAATAGTAGTTGGTCCATGCTGGAGTCAGCACATACTGCAGACAGATTGGTTCCATCCCAGCTGTGACTGCAGGGCACCTGCTCCTTAAAACCCCTGACATCGCTGAGAAGACCTGTTTGTGTCTTTTGTTGTGGCTGGCATTGCACTTGTGCCTACTGAGATCATATTGTAGATGATGTAACCAAGGTACTGTTTATTTAGATGCCAGTGTCTATTTTTGAAATGATTTTTTTTTTCGAAGAAACAGCACTCCAGCTGTGTTGTAAACAGTTCCCAGCATCATAGCCTTCAGTCTCCCAAAGGCTCAGATGCTAAGGTCAGTCTTCAGGTCAGGTGGTTGCTTCTTGTGAAAGGGATGTGGTGGAAGGGGTCACGATCCCCAGGGCCCGGGGAGTCTGACCCTGAGCTGCACCTGCGTTGCAGGACGCTTCCCAACTCCTGGGCTTGCTATTTCGGGCATACAAGGCAACTGGAGGCCAAACCCCTTCCTCAAACTGAATGTAATTGAAAATACCTTAGTTTCTAAATAATTGACATATTAGGGGAAATATTTTGGAAACTGTTAGGATTGGTTTAGATTCTGTGCTTCACAAATAAGTATATGAGAGAATCAAATATCTAGCAAATATCTTCCAAATAATGAGCAAAATGGCCAACAAATATCTCCCAAGTAATGAGCAAAATGGCCAAAATTACATCATTTAAAAGTGGTTTGATAAGTAAATAGAAGGGAAACACCAGTAGCATAAACGTATTTTGTACATGCAGGTTATTTTGGAAAATATGTTTTCAATTTCTTTCCTTTTCAAATTTGATTTCTTTTTTTTTTCTTAAGCTATATCCTGATAGCAAATTACCATTTCATAATAAAATACAGTTCTGTGGAGGTGGCATTATTTGACGGGAGACGCCCAGCAGTCGGGACAGTGTGTGGCTTTTACCCTATCCAGATGGCGAGGTCCTTACCTCCCACACGGGATGTCTTCCCTGTGTTACTTCTAGATGCAGGGCTGCGGACGCTTGCGGTCCTTATTCTAATAAGGCTTCCGTAACCAAAATGTAGGCTGTGATTTTACATCAAGATGAGAAATTCCCAGATTTTAAATTGTAATTTTCTTCTCTGAATATGAACATTGAAAGTGTAAATGTAAAACTAGACTGTATGTATTGCTGTTGTGATACTGATGTGTGGCCATATTTGTTTGCTATCTGTTTAGGTAGTTAGCATCATATAACTTACTTGAATTTTGTTTAAGAGTATTTAGTGTAATAAGAGCATACCTTTTTGTTTTTGAGACGGAGTCTCGCTCTGTGGCCCAGGCCAGAGTGCAGTGGCGCGATCTCGGCTCACTGCAAGCTCCACCTCCCAGGTTTGTGCCATTCTCCTGCCTCAGCCTCCCGAGTAGCTGGGACTCCAGGTGCCCGCCACCACGCCCTGCTAGTTTTTTGTATTTTTAGTAAAGATGGGGTTTCACTGTGTTAGCCAGGATGGTCTCCATCTCCTGACCTGGTGATCTGCCCGCCTCGGCCTCCCAAAGTGCTGGGATTACAGGCGTGAGCCCCCACGCCTGGTCAATAATGGCATACTTTTAAAGAGGAATTTAAGAGAAATACATTTTAAAAACATATGTTTATTTTATAACAATATTCACAGAAACATTTTCTCTCTCGTGAATACATGTACAGTTAAAAAGCATTGCCCTTGTCCTTCACGAGAGATGGGAAGAGGACATTATGCTATGCATGCAAAAGAAATGTTGAAGAGTTGACTTGTGGCTGTTTCTGTGCTAATATTTTCTACCTTTCCAGGAGTGTTGTTAAATGACATGTTAAAGATGTAGTTGAATAAGCTAGGCATGCTGGATGCACCTGTAAACCCAGCTACTTGGGAGTCTGAGATGGGAGGATTGCTTGAGCCCAGGAGTTTGAGACCAGCCTGGGCGACATAATAACATCTCATAAATAAATACATAAAAATTAGAAGATGTAGTACTTTCATGAAAATTTAGAATCATTTTGTTTGTGTATTAATGTTGAGCACTGAAAGCAATTAATTGATTACAGGACTTCTTTGAACTTATACTTTCAATTTTTTATAGTCCCTTTTTTCTAACTTCTGTTTTGCAGGGCCTTTGCACTGCTCTTCACTTGGATTGAGCTTGTGGACCTGTTTCTAACACTGAGGATATCTAAGGTATGAATAATGAACAGTCACTGATTTGACAGTTGTGTTTTCTTTTTGTCTCCCTGCACAGGAAGACAGTGACCCGCCCATTCATGAAAGTCTCAGCATAGAAAATACATTGTGGGCAAGCACCGTTGTTGCATCGGGTAAGGAAAGCATTCTCCTCTGAGTGTGACTGCTCCCGGATAGATGATGCTTTGTTTTGTCCAGGGACTCCAAACAAGTGTTTCTCACAGTGCCCTGAAATATTTAGGGACCTTGCTAAATGCAGACTCCAGCTCAGTGGGTCTGAGACAGTCCTGGGAGCTTGTGGTGAGGCTTATGCTGCTCCTCAGACACTGCACGTGGTTCGCAAGGCCAGAGACAGGGAGAGGTGATGCAGCCTTCGTGCAGGAGTATAGGGATATTCTGTTCGTCTTTGACCTGTTTCTTGACAAACTTGTCAGTGTTCCTTAATGAGAGACGCTACAGAAGCAGGAATGGGTTGATGTTGATGCTGGTGCCCGTAATGGGGCTTAGCAGCAAGGCGCCCTGGAAGAGAGTGCCCGAAAGGTGATGGCAGCCCGGAATGTGAGGCTAGATTGTCAGAGCTATGTCTTCTCAGTGCTGCCCAATGCTGGTAGCCCTTCTCCCCTGGGTGCCACTCACTCCCTGATGCATGTACATGGAGCACCTGTTCTACACCAGGCATGGTGATGTGGTCTGGGGCAAGGCAGTTACAGTTCCTGTCCTCAGGGAGCTTATGGCTTTGTGGACAGAGATTAAGAAGTGATCTAGATAACGTTACTGTGCTAAGTATCACAAACAAGTACAGAATGCCATGGAAATTTTGTAATTAAAGAAGCTTATAGGCCAGACACGGTGGCTCAAGCCTATAATCCCAGCACTTTGGGAGGCTGAGGCGGGCAGATCACAAGGTCCGGAGATCAAGACCATCTTTGGGAGGCCAAGGTAGGCAGATCACAAGGTCAGGAGATCGATACCATCCTGGCTAACACGGTGAAACCCCGTCTTTACTAAAAATACAAAGTATTAGCTGGGCGTGGTGGCGGGCATGTGTAGTCCCGGCTACTCGGGAGGCTGAAGCAGGAGAATGGCATGAACCCGGGAAACAGAGCTTGCAGTGAGCTGAGATGGCACCACTGCACTCCAGCCTGGGTGACAGGGCGAGACTCTGTCTCACAAAAGAAAAGAAGCTTATATAGACCAGGTCTAAGGGCAGCTTTTCTGAAGAAGAAACATTTAAATTAGATTTAAAGAATATGCAGATGTGGCAGGATGAGGCGGGTGGCAGGAACAGTGTGAGGACCATTCCTGCTAGCAGCCTGGTACCAAGAGACAGTACCTTGAAGAAAAGGATCCAAGGGCCAGTGTGCCAGGCCCATGGAGAAGGCAGGTGTCACACAACAGGGCAGCTTTGTGTGCTTGTGTTTGACTGTTGGCCTGCACTATGCAAAACTATACAACGAACTCCAGGAGGAGTACACATGTTAGCTTTTTGGAGGATAGAATTTGAAAGAGGATAAATCTTATCCTAGTGTTCTGTGTCTTTACAAAATACCTGATGGGTATATGACAGTTTTTATAGGTGGCAGTTCTGTGGGTGTTTGATGTTATTTATATATAAATTACATCTATGTATGATATAAATGTTACATACGTGTGTGTGTATATATATATAAAACAGACATATATAAATTTCTCAACATACAAAGAGAATAAGGACAGTTTTCCATGAAGAGACTTCAGAGGTGAGCAGGCCAGTTTCTGGGCTCTGTAGGCCTTGAGAAGGACTTCATGCCAGGAGGACTCTTCCGGGGTGAACACGTGGACCCTAGGCTCTGTAAGGGTCTTCACACCATGGGCAGGCACATTCAGCCAGGGAAACCTGCCCTCCAGCTTTCTTCATGCTGCTGCCTTGGCATTGCTGAGAGGCATGAGTGTTGCCAGCCCCTCCGCCAGGTGGTGAGTATGGTCAGTGCCGGTCTGGCCTCACGCTGAATGACTGCACTCAGCAGGTGTGTTCCCTCTGCCAGTTACCGTCGAGCCAGGCCACACCGAGACCAGAATGGAGTCCAGCTGTGCCTTCCCCGGAAGCCAGTGTCCTTGAGCGCTCGGCTTTCAGTAGTTACACGAAAGCATTTATGATACAGGACTCAGAGGCTGACACATGGGGAGAAAGCTTACATTTTCCATACGTAGTTATTGCAGCCTATTTCTTCCATCTCACTGATATTTATTATTCTTAATTAAGGATCATTTGTGAAGATAGTAATGCTTCTCTTTTTAAAATAAATTTCATCTTTTTTTCCTGGGTGCTATGTAAACGTGTATTAAATGTTACTGATCCCTAGTACTGTTGATTTGTGGCCCTTCTCCTGAGGGAGACTGAAGTTGCTCGAGCTAAAGGCTTTTGAGACATCCAATACAGTTCCCTGAACAAAGTTTTCTCTCCTGACCTCGGTTCTCTTGATGACCTTGGCAAGTGGACCCGACCAATTGGACACTAATTAGACATTGTAACGTGCCGGCCTCATCCTGCCCGTTCTGTTCTCTTTGCCATCTAGCATTCGGTGTTGTGTCTTCCTAGTGGGCATGAAGATGACTTTAAAACCGTCCACTCGGCTGGGCGCGGTGGCTCACGCCTGTAATCCCAGCACTTTGGGAGGCTGAGGTGGGTGGATCACGAGGTCAGGAGATCGAGACCATCCTGGCTAACACGGTGTAACCCCGTCTCTACTAAAAAATACAAAAAATTAGCCAGGCGTGTGGTAGTGGGCGCCTGTAGTCCCAGCTACTCGGGAGGCTGAGGCAGGAGAATGGCATGAACCCAGGAGGTGGAGCTTGCAGTGAGCTGAGATCGCGCCACTGCACTCCAGCCTGGGCCGCAGAACCAGACTCTCAAAAACAAAAACAAAAACAAAACCATCCACTCGAGAAGCTTAATTAAGGTGCCTTTAATGTTAGTTTGTATTCGAACATCTTTAAATGTAAGCTTTTTCTTTAATTACAACTCTTTTAGTACATACATATCTTTATTTAAAAGCCTTATTAATGTGAACAGTTACCACATTCTATATATTTACCACACTGCTATATCCTAAAGAATGTTTGAAAGACTCTAAGATTTACAGAGTAACCTAAGCACTCTTGTATTCTTTGTAATTGATTACAAGTTGAGAATTCCTTTTACTCTTATACTTTAAAAGTCGTATCTCAGTTGAATTCAAGTTGACTCTGGAGGGAAGTGAACTCGGCCCTTCCTCCCCGTCCTAGAGTTCTCAATGCATGGGAACCAGGACTCAGGTTAGACACAGACAGGCGACCCAAGGCAGGACACAGGGAGCCTGCTGTGCTGCCTGAGGTTTCACTTCCCAAGTGGATTTAGAAAACTTGTTCTGTAAAATGCAGAATGGAGTCCTGGAGAACTGTTGTGTTTACTGTCATGATGAGCATGGAAAGGAGTGTTCCTGATGAGCATAGAAAGGAGTGTTCCTGATACTCACCTGTCACAAAACTGGAAGGAAAGCTCGGCTCCCTAAGGCAAGGTTGACAAAAGTGTGACAGGGCTGTCAGAGGGCAGTCCCTGACCATGTGGACCCACACCTGGGTGCGGGTCTCCTTGTCACTCAGTGGGCCAGCTGCGTGGTGTCTAGACCTGGGTGAGAGTCTTCTGTGTCTCTGTGTCTCGGCCATGTGGACTCTAGACCTGGGTGCGGGTCTCCTGTGTCTCTGTGTCCTGGCTGTGTGGACGCTAGACCTTGGTTGGGGGTCTCCTTTGTACTCTGTGCATCAGTTTTGGTCTAGGTCGTTTACATTCTGGGGCTCAGTTCATGGTCTTCATCAGTTTTCCTGTACTTGGTGCGTGATTGGAGTTGTATGTGTAGTGCTCAGTGTCTGCCTTGCTATCATTGGGTCCAGCCCGGGAGCACCTGCCCCAGGGAGCAGTGCACACTGGGGTTCTATGGAAATTGGCTCCTGGAGGGCATCTGCAAGTTGGAGTGTGTTCCAGAGGATGGTGTATGTGGTCCTGCCTGCTTTTGCTAATGGCATCTAGCAGGTTTTGGGTGTATAATTGAGAGTCAACAAATACGTTGATTTATTAATACCTCTGTCTCTCATTAGACACACATGAAATACGTGTTGACTTTTAGTAAGCATTTCACATCGTTTTGATTTTATAGCTTAAGGCCATTAGTTGTTTTGTTAAAGTGGTCTAGGTTTTGTATTTTGTGTTTTTATATAATTTTCTGTGAATCATCTTAATTTGAATTTGTGAGGATTGATTGATTATCTGCAAATTAAACATAATATATCAGTGGTTAAAAATAGCAACTAAAAGTGTTGCAGTAGGCCTGTCACTTGAAATATTGAGTGGACTACTTGTTTTGAAGTGCTGGATTACGTTTTGTGATATAAACTAGAAACGTTTAAATAAAGGAGAGTATCTTTTTCTACAAAATTTGACCTTGTTAGTATTCTTTGTCTTGCTTTGCGTCATGGAAGTTATTTGCTTAAAATACAGCTGTAGTCAATAGAAGGTGGTATAGTTTTGCATGAAATTTTCTATATAGCATGTAGCAAGGAAGGCATATAATAACCAAGAGAGTAATTATCCTACTCACATGAAATTGTGATTGAACAGAAGTTGGACATAATAGAGTTGGACTGTAGAATGACTTGCAGACTGTCCACATAGTAGCCTCTTGGAAGTAGGCTAAGTCTCAAGGGCCCTAGTCACGGGGTCTGTGGAGTGTAGGAGTAAATGTGGTCATATTTTATGCCTCCCTTTTTGGACCCAAAGCATCTGAATATTTTATATTAATTTTTACCTGTAGTCAGTCTGAAGTGTCCAGTTATGGATCAGGCAAATATAATCTACTGGCTTTGAAGATTAAGTGCTCCTAAATCTTTTTAAATGTTTTCTTGGGATAAATGGAGTTAAATTTTTGATTTAATGATGAATACTGGACCACCACCATTTTTAGGGTCCTGTTAAGAACTGGTTTGTTGTTGTGGTTGTGGTTTTAATCTACCAACATGATCCTGAACTCAGGTCTGTCTGAAGTAGAAGTTTCTCCAGTTGGAGCCCGTTGTAAGGGAGGTGGATCTTGATTTTACACTGAAAATATGGGTTAAAGTTTTGGAATTCTCCTGTTTAAGTATTTCATTTACTGAGAAATCTTTGTGACATTTTATATTTGTCATACTCAGTCTCCCGTTCTCTTTTGAGACACAAAATGAGTTTGTCATATTTTGTTGCCCTCTCGTGTCTCATTTTCACAGTCCACAGTTAACCCCTTTCCTCTCTTTCTTTTTGCCTTGTATACAGGTTTTATTCAATCTTTTAGCCTATTCTACTTCATAAGTACATACCCTTTGTCAAAGAGAATGGAAAATGTTCCAAATATTTCTGCACTGATACTATACGTTAGATATTAAAAAGCATGATAGTCAGAAAAATTCATTTAATCAAATTCTAGTAAGTATTCATTTTTCATGAGAATCAAGTGAGAGAATACTTATGAGAGCCTTTAGCAAACTTTAACAGATTAAACAAATATTGTACCAGGACCTCTGTTAAAAATGTATAATGTATGCCTGGTCCTTTATCACATTGAATTTCGGGCTGTACATTGTAAGGCCACTCTAGAGTCCACTTGGCTCATCAACCTGCTTTCAGGTCAAGGGTTTCTAGCTTGATTAATTCTTGCAAAGACTTCTCTGAGAATTGCTTATTCTGTTAATGTTAAAAAATAAGTTAATTTTGCAGTTTGCCTTGTTACATCATTGTGATAATTTAACATTAGTGGGATGTTTATAGTTTGATTTAGTTAAACTAGATTGACAAAACAAAATACTGATCAGGTGATATTTAATATTTAGCTTCACTGATGTAAAGTAATTCTATGATCTCTTTTTGAAAGCTTTTTATAGTATTGTGTTGTTATGTATTTAATATTTCCCTGCAGAGTAAGTACAGTCATCTAATCTCAGAAGTTTGTGTGGATGATAATAATAAAGATGGCATTTGTGCATCGGGGAGCTTGTATTCCAGGTGTGAGCTGGCCTTGCCTTTCATGAACTTTACAAACGGAAGCCTCACACTTTCTCAGTGGCACTCAATTAAAAGAGAAATACATATAATCCCTGCACATGTCCCTGCTGGGGAATACTTCATATCTTCCACGTTCCTACATTTTCTAGAGAGGAAGGTATAAGCTATGTCATATGTATAATATGTTAAATATCAAGGTTCACAAAAAGCCGAGAGTTCATATCAATCATCTTTACTTCAAAGAGCCTGTCGTATGACACTCTACATTTTACGTGTTAAATTAATGTGACATCAAAGAGTGTTTGTGTAATTATTATAGTTAATTCTGTAATGGCAATTGCACATTATGTGTGTGTACTTTCTCACCTTAATTGTGTTTCTCACCTTCAAAATTTACAAAAAATTAAGGATGAAAATTAGGAATATAAATAATATATAGCTGTAGTTGCAGAAAGAGACTTCCATGATTTTTAATACTGACATTCTAGAGCTAAGTGCCCTTTAGCCTTTGCAATCTGTCGGTCATACCAAGGGTTTTTTTTAATTCTTTTCTCTTGAATTTAAAAATTATTGTTATCTTTTTGACATGTATAAAAGAGAGTAATAGCTTCTATAAATGCAAAGTCAAATACTGTTTTTTATAATATTTCTATTTTAATTGTGTACATTTTGAAATATTAGCAAAGACTTTCACTGATATTTAGTAATACTTTGATCTTTACAGTGGAAATACATGAAAAGAAACTGTTTCAACTGGTACCATCTTTATTTGAAGGTCAAAGGACAAGTTTGATCAGTTAAGAATATAGCCTCTTAATTGACCTTCGGTGATAGAACCACCATTTTAGTAGACAGTAGTGAAAGGCCATTGTCATTGTCTCTGTTGTCAGTGAAAAGAATATTAGTACATTTCCTAATGTTGTATGTAGGTACATTTGTATTGCTTAACAGATCGTTTGACATTTTCAAAGGCCATTTTTAAAGCTAAGATTAGATTTTCTTGAATTAGCCAAATTAAATACACTGTTGGATAAATCTATATAACATCAAATAGTGTGATAATGCTTTCCATCAAAACAGTTAATTAGAAAGTGTTATCTTTTACTCATCTGTAAAGTATTTGTATAAGGACCACTTTCATGTTTTTGCAGGTACTGTAATAGGTGTTGTCATTTATACTGGAAAAGAGACTCGAAGTGTAATGAACACATCCAATCCAAAAAATAAGGTAGGCTAGATTAAGGAGCAACTGCTTTAACGAACGTGTTTTTCCTTTCAGCAAGAAAGTCTGCATAGTTCTGAAAGCTCATTCTTTTGTCTTAAAGTAGACTTTCGAAAATGTTGGTGACTTACCATATGAATTCTCTGTATTTATATAACAACATTCTCATACTGGCGAATTTCCAAAAGTATCGTTGCTTGGCTAATCAGTTTTATATGTGTCTTAAATTTTCATGGTTAGATATATAATTTGCCCGTAATTTGACAGTTAATTGTGGCTAATTTCTTATCTTCAGTCTATTTATTTTACAGTTTGCACTCTTTTATGTTGATGGTTCATTTTAAAATAAAGGAAGTGGTATTAATGTTTTTATAGTATTTAATTTGATGTTATAGTATTAAGCCAGTTTTATTTATTTCCACGTCAGAAGAAGCATATTGAAAGCCAAAGATTAGTTTTAAAGACTGCTTGATTATATCCTGAATTGATTATATTTCTGAAATTGTTATTTATGCATCCAACATGTGTGTAAAATCATTAACAAAAAGTCTGACTCCTCAGTAGTTGCTATCATCATGATGCTGTATATGAGATGAATTCACAGTATGTGCTAATGTACAGTTAATGAGAAGCTCTTCCTAAGTATTGATTTTACTCATTTTTATTTAAAATGTAATTTGTGTGCATTTAGACGAAACAAAAAATCCTCACATGGATTTATGCCTCACTCTGTGGATAATTAATAGTGAAGGTTATCTTTTGCTGTCTTTTGCTGAAAGTCTTATTACAACGCAGTGGAAATCAAATAATTCTTTGAAAAGACAGGCCAAGCGCAGTGCCTCACGCCTCTAATCACAGCACTTTGGGAGGCTGGGACAGGTGAATCACTTGAGGCCAGAAGTTTGAGACCAGCCTGGCCGACATGGTAAAACCCTGTCTCTACCAGAAATACAAAAATTAGCCCAGTATGGTGACGGGCACCTGTAGTCCCCACTGCTCAGGAGGCTAAAGCAGGAGGATGGCTCAGACTCTGGAGGTGGCGGTTGCAGTGAGCCAAGATCGCACCATTGCACTTCAGCCTGGGCAACAGAGTGAGACTCTGTCTCAAAAAGTTTGGGCAAGATGTATTCCATTTTCTCAGGTGAATGTTATTTTACAAATGGGTAACTCTTCGGAAATCAGTAACATACCAGCAACCCTCTAAAGCCCCAGGCCATCTGAGGCAGTAAGTAGAGTGAGGCCTTCTGTGTCGATTGTTTGCTTTTTCACTGGGGCTTGCCTTGAGAACGCCCTTAGCTGTGCACTCGGGAAATCCAGTGTGCATCTCCTGTACCTGACAGGACTCCAGATATCTGTGTGTGACATGTTTGCTAAAGTCAAAGAAAAATGCTGCGTTACTACTGAGTATAAATTCTAATTGTGGTAATGGGGAAAGTTCTCTCTTTAGACTTGCATTGCAGTTTAATTTGCATTTCAAATATATTCAAGTCAGAAGTTCTACAATAGTATTATAATTATTTAAAAATAAATTATTAAAATAATCATATATAGAGTTAGAATCACATATGTATTTATATGTGTTTTCTGGTAAGTGCTATGTTATTTCTTTCATGTGAGCAAAACTAGAACATCTTTTTTTTTTTGAGATAGAGTCTCACTCTGTCGCCCAGGCTGGAGTGCAGTGGTGTGATCTTGGCTCACTGCAGGCCTCCACCTCCTGGGTTCAAGCGATTCTCCTGCCTCAGCCTTGCGAGTAGCTGGGGTTACAGATGAGCACCAGCCCACCTGGCTAATTTTCATATTTTTAGTAGAGATGTGGTTTCACCATGGTGGCTAGGCTGGTCTCAAACTTCTGACCTCAAGTGATCTGCCTGCCTCAGCCTGTCAAAGTGCTGGGATTACAGGCGTGAGCCACCGCACCCAACCACAAAACTAGAATGTTCTAATGTATGTACAGTTCTAGGATTTTTTTTCCTAAATCTTTTTACTTTTGCATTTATGATATTTGAGGGTAAATTTAATTTTAAATATGAATTTAAAATCTTTAAAGCTACACTGCCTTTTACTGTGACTCCTTTTTTAGCCCACCTTTTTCTTCAGTTCAACTTATTTTCTGTCATTTTTTTCCTCAATTCAGTCTCCACTTTATTATTTCTTCCTATCTTATACACCTGTTACTTTTGGCTCGTCAAGCTCTTTACTCAGGGTCTTGGTTCTGAGTTGGAGCGGCCTCTTAGTTTTGCAAGCACAGTTTGGAATGCAGCCCTGGAGCCTCACTGCTGGGTCTGTGTCCAGGTCTTGGTGCACACTCGTGTGTCACTCAGCCTCCTCACCCTCCCCTCTCTGAAGTGGGGTTGGACTTGCGGGGTTGCTGGGAACAAGGTCATGCTCATGTACACGTTGCTCTTAGGAAGGAACTTGCCACGTGACAGATTCTCAGTAAATGTTACCTAAATTTTTATTTTTCTATAAAATGAATGGTTTTCAGTGGCATCATTTTTCAACCCAACCCCGATTGCCAGTCAAGAAATGGTTGTTTTGTAACGAGTTTGTGCAAGCCACTAGGTTCTGTACTGTCAAGCTACCACATGGCCTAGAAATTCTTCCAGTTTCCACTGTGTGTGCATTCCTTCTCTCCCTCTTCTTTTCTTTTCCCTGTTCCTCTCTTCCTCTTCTCCTTTCTTAAAAAATAGCCTTCTAAATTTGCTTAGTGTTGGCAGAATATACCTCATAATTGAAAGGACATTTTTTGACTTTTACAGAATTGGATTTACTTCTTGCTGCTGACGATGTTAGCTTTTCAACCTGATGTAAAAGTGTTCTTTCAGTGACTGGTGTCTTCCTGTTGCTTAATACCTGCTCAGTTCTCCCCTCCCAGTTAGGGATTCATGATAGCAGTTCTAGCTCTGGCTTGGAGAGCATTGACCACCTGGTGGGCACTTTCCTAGAACTTTACATGCATTATATCTCGAATCCACACGACAACTCCCGGGGAGAAGAGTGTTCCCGGTTGTAGAGCCGGGGAGATCACAAGGCATGGAACCGTGACGCGTCTCAAGACAAGCACTGCTGATAGTGAAGCTCCTGAGGAGGTTTTCCTTAGACTTGGTGTTTAAACATCCAATTAAGGCATAACGTAACAGGGAAATGAAATATCGACTTAAATGGTTCTGAGTGTTAAATGCTAGTTTTACAAGAATAAAATTCAGGACAAGGTTTTGAGCAAGCTACACTGGGCAGAAGGCAGGACAAGGTTTTGAGCAAGCTACACTGGGCAGACGGGAACATGTAATTTACCCAGGAAAGCCTCGGTGTTGATACATGTTGAGTGGAAAAGAATTGTGACATTGGTCTCTGAACAGAGACGGGAAGGTGGAAATTATTATTTATTGCTGGTACATTATTTTCTGAAGATGACATTGCAGTGTTTTTCTTTTGCTTAGTAAACAAGCAAACTTTTGGGCTTCAAAGAAGGCTGGTGCAAACAAAACAGTAAACATGTACAGGGGAAATCTCATCTCATCATTTACCTGAGCTTTGGTGGATTTCTTCAGGTAGCAAAAATGTTTCTAACACTCAATTCTGACAGCTTTCTGAGTAGAAGCCATATTGGGACATTGATACATTGGAGTTCGTTGTCAGCAGAGAAATTGAGCTGGAAATACATATTTTTGAATGAGTAGTGGGGTTATCAGTCAGGATGGGCTGAGTCATGCTGTGGTCATGAAGCGCCTGACACTCCACAGTGGCTCCCCCAGCGTTGTGTTCCTCGTGTTCTGGGTCCGGCGCAGACTGGCAGCTCCTGCTGATCGTGGTCCCTCAGGGCCCATCTTGGAAACACATTTCCATGACCACTGGGATAAGAAAATACTGATGTGCCCAATTACATACTGACTGATTCTTAAGGCTTTGCCAGCAAGCGATATGGGTCCTATTTCATTGGCCAGAACAATTAAATGGCCTTGGCCAAGTTCAAGGAGTCAAGAATTGCACTTCTAGTTCATGTGCAGAAGGAGGGAGAATTGGAAATACTTTGTGAGCAGCAACGCCACGAACAAGATTTCCCAGAGCTTTTACTCAATGAATAAAAAAGAGGAACCTTGTAGAACTCGGAAGAATACCAATATTTAAGGGATAAGCAGAGGAAGAGAAACCAGGAAAAGAATAATGAATGAGGAAAGCATTTTAGGGAGTGGCTAGTAGTCAACAGTGTGCTGGGGACAGAGAAGGTCATTTGGAGTGAAAAGTGAAAAAGAGGTTAGTAATTTTAGCAATGAGGAAATATTGGTAAAATTAAAACTGACAGTACGTTTATTAGGGTGGAACTCAGGTGCAGTCACAGCTGGAGAACTCTTCCAAGAGTTCAGGGGAAGGAGAGAGTGCTCCGTTGAGGGAGCCAGGTCCGGGGCGAGGGAGAGGAAATTCTGAGCATATTGAGCAGGCAGCCCAAACCGTGTTGGCACCTGTGGTGATGAGAAGTGAACTGATTATACTGTAAGGAAAGGATTGTATTGATTTTGTTGTATTTTTTTCCTGGTGAGAAAAATCCTTATCACAAAACTATTAACGTTTTTAGTCAAAGAATAGAGGGTCTTATAAATAAAAATATTAATTCTATGGAAGAGTAAGTTTAGTGGGCATCCAGTAGTAATTTAAACATAAGAGGATAAGATTACTGAAAAGAAAATCATATAGTATTATATGGCCACCACAGGAACTATGGCATTACTTCTTTCATGTGTAGAAAATATTTACAGTGAATCAATATGTCACTCTTTCTGTCTCCCTCCCCTCTTCTCTTTCTTTCTCCTCCCTCTTCTTTCCTCCTTTTTTCTCTCTTTATATTTATTTCCTATCTTCATTACAGTGTGTATAGCAGGACCCTGACAATTCACAAAATTGCTTTACGTTCCTAAGGTTAAAAAATGCTTCAGTAAAGTCTGATACAAGAAAGAAGTTCATCGTAACAACACTTTAGGTGGTGAAATTGATGCAACATGGTAAGACTTTGAGACAGTTCTTGAAGGGATCAAGGAGGACGAGAGCCTAACAATTTAGGCTCATACATTGTTGGCAATGTGCAGGACCCAGCTGTTGTTGGGAATCTGGAATTTAAAGTGGTGCCAGTAACCAGGGTATGGCTGTTCTGGGTCTGATGTTCAGGAGCCCCGGTGCAGAAGCAGAGATAGGCTGCTGGGCTGGTCCAGAGGTTTGCAGGTGGATGTGTCAGCAGAGAAGGCAGGGACAGCTAGTCGTGATGGTGGATGGCAGGTGAGAGGGCTCCTTATGGACAAGGAGTATTGGAAGCAGAGTAGTTGTTGGTGGTAAGATTTGGAGTACAGTGATGAAAATGAGTTGTTGAGGTTTGGAGGTTGTTACAGACACTGGATTATCTAAAATTATAAGCTTTTGTATAATACTTTGGAGAGCTTCCTTTCCTTCTTACAGATATTTTCTGCCAGGTGCAGTGGCTCATGCCTATAGTCCTAACATTTAGGGAGGCTGAGGCGGTCAGATTGCTTGAGCCCAGGAGTTCAAGACCAGCCTGGGCAACATGGCGAAACTTGTCTCTACCAAAAAATACAAAGATTACCTGGGCGTGGTAGCATGTGCCTGTAGTACCAGCTACTCTGGAGGCTGAGGTGGGTAGATTGCCTGAACCCAGGAGTTTGAGGCTGCACTGAGCCATGATTGCACCACTGCACTCCAGCCTGGGCAACAGAATGAGACCCTGTCTCATTTTTTAAAAAATTAATTAATTAAAAAAAAAATCTAGCCACTATTGTAGATTGTATGTCAAGGCCAATTGAGCATTATTTCACATTTTCTAGGTTTATCCAGTAACTGATCTTCTAGGGAAACAAGTCTTATACTATTGCTTGTAGATCTTTTATATAACTTCAGTTTAATGAATACCACATTTATTATTTATCTTCTTTAGTCCGTGCTAGAGCAGTAAGAAAGAAGAGAGTGCCCTTTTCTTCTCTCTTCTTTTCAGCGGGAGCTCTAGGGTGTCATGCCCTCTTGCTGGGCCCTGCTGTCTCTGACTCGCTCTCTTCGGCCTTTGGGCCTCTTGTGGTGCTTTTACCTCAGCACCTGCAGCGTCCTCTCCTGTTGCCTTCTACTGTAGGTGTGGCCTAGACTAGGAAGTTCCTGGGATATAATTGCCTTAAAAATCATCCACATGATCCCTGCTACATAGAATGGTTAAGCGAGTAGACATTTTCCAGTGTGTTGCTGTTCCCTGAATCTAGCAGAGGGTGTAAAGCCCGTAAGACTGCGTGGCTGAGACCAGCCTTGAGTCCTTGGTACCTGTTGGTACCATGTGCAAGTCCCAGTGCATCTGCAGAGGCAGCAACACAGAGAGCCCTGGCGCTCCCTGTTGGTCTTAAGCCACTGATGGGCCCTCACCACCTTTACTACCTACCGACTCCCCTCGAGTCATCCCAGCCCCAGCAGAGGCTTCATGTCCTCCTGCAGGACCATGAAGGAGAGTTCTCAGCTCCGTCTGGAACAGCGCCAGCCTCCTGCAGCCATCTGCTTCCACAGATTCAGCTGATAAGGAGGACTTGCCCCATCTCAGCTGCAGGTTCCTTGAGGAACAGTGTGTGTTAGTACTTTCAAAACTATCAGGCTGGGCGCAGTGGCTCATGCCTGTAATCCTAGCACTTTGGAGCCCAAGGCAGGCAGATCACTTGAGCCCAGGAGTTCGAGGCCAGCCTGGGCAACATGGCAAAACCCCCTCTCTACAAAAAATACAAAAGTTAGCCAGGCATGGTGGCATGTGCCTGTAATCCCAGCTACCCAGGAGACTGAGGTGGGAGGATCACCTTAGCACAGGAGGTGGAGGTTGCAGTGAGCTGAGATAATACCACTGCACCGCAGCCTGGATTACAGAGCCAGACCCTGTCTCAGAACAAAGAAACAAACAAAACTCCACCTATCCTCCCAGTTAAGTTGATGGATGTTAGGTATTTAACCAGTTTTATGTAAAGGTGTGTTTTTTTACTTTTTTTTAACTTGTCATTCTTCTCATCTAACATGCCCAAATTTCTTTGGCCATTTTTTTTTTTTTTGCCTTTATTTTAGTCATTCTGTTCTTTAAAAAAGCTGCTTTTTTTTTTTTTTTTTTTAAGAAAAACATATTATGAAAAATTTTAAATGTACAGAAAACTAAGGAGAAAAACCACTCAAATCCCTAAACCCTGAGTTCAACAGATGTTTCCCGCTTGCCTGTCCTGTAGTTATGGGTACCGTGCTGCTTTATCCTAAATATGCACTTTTTCCAAAAAATAATTTGTATTTATCTCTTAGTCTTTATCTTTTATTTTTTTAGGCAGGCAGAGACCACCAGCCTGCCCAACATGGTGAAACCCCATCTCTACTAAAAATACAAAGAATTAGCCGGGCGTGGTGGCAGGCGTCTGTAATCCCAGTTACTTGGCAGGCTGAGGCAGGAGAGTTGCTTGAACCCAGTAAGTGGAGGTTGCAGTGAGCCGAGACCACACCACTGCACTCTAGCCTGGGTGACAGAGTAAGACTCCATCTCAAAAAAAAAAAAAAAGACACTTTGGCTGCTGCCTGAACTCCCTTTCTTATTTCTGTGACGCCTGGTTGTCACCACAATCTGGGTGAAGAGGGTGGCCGCATGTAGGCAAGGTCAGCAGCACAGCTGTCTGTATTGATCCCATCCCCTGGAATGGGACCTGAGGACACAACTTCCTGGTTCCCCTCCCTGGACTTTTGAAAAATGCAACATGTTTTATCCAGACATGAAGGTAAGAATAAATCCTTCCGTTTTGATAGATAGAGGGAAATTCTGAGATTAAAAGGAATTCTTAAAGGTGAGGATTAGAATATTTTCCTGCATCCTAGTGCTTATGACAGAGAGATTTAAAAGAAGATGGAGTCTACTCAAAGTTTGAAAATTTTAAGACTAAACAAAAATTTTTATTACTAAGCAATTACTATTATAGTAGTATTTGGTGAAAGTTCAAATTACAAGGACTACAACTTGAGTAATGGACTCCTTTATAAAAGCTAGCCTCAGACATATTTAATGATAAGAGACTTGATTACATTTAAGGGAGAAAAATTCTTGTGGAGGTTAAGGAAAAATCAATTGTGACAGGTTGCCATTTTCATGCCATTCATAATAATCAGTTACTCAGAGCAAGAACATCAAGGATGAAATGATAATACAGATTGCTTCAAGCAGTTATTGTAATCCCTTGGGTATATTGACTTGTGTTTCTGATAAAAAGATGCTTTCAGATGTCTCACTGGCAGAGAGAGGTGACATGAGCCATTATGTGAATTAGAGCTGGTGCTTGTTATCTGAATACTTGTCGAGACATTTTGAGATCATAGAACAAAATAGAGCCAGCTTTGGTGTACTTTGCTACTTGAAATATCAAAGCAGTTTTGGAGACTAGCTTTCTTGTTTTAAAAAGGATAATTTATTAATATTTTAAAAGTTACATTGATTTATATTAAAGTATTACGATAAAATAATTTTATCTTGTAGTTGCATACAATCATAGAATCCCTTAATTTTTCTAACAGTTGCCTTCTTGTAATAAAATATTTTAGAGTTTAAATACTTATTTTAAAATGTGGCCATGTGCTTTACCAAAGAGCTACATGTTGTAGAATATATTAGTAGTATTACAGTAAATCAACAGAGATAAAAAGACTCTTGGAATGCTTTTTTTTTTGATAACTGTTGTTAATATTCACGAATCATAGTGTTTCATTTCCTCATCAGGAAAAGATTAACTAGAAAACAAACCCACCATGACCTAATTCCATAGCTTCTAGACTAGACCCAGGGTGGCTCTTCGGGGTACATTAGCACAGCCTTCACTTGCGTAGCCGGCATACTTAGATATGACAGCTGCTCACAATTAGAAGTTGTAGTTCTTCATCTGTAGTGTGAACATAAACTTACAATTTCAGGAAAGCAATAAAGAAACAAAATGCTAAGTGTTGAAAAAACAGTCCTACTGATAGCATCTGGGGCATAATGCTCTATCAGAATGTATAGCAGATATCTAAACTAGAAAACTTAGATTTTGTCCCTAAATTCCTTTTAAATATGAATTTAATTAGAAAACAGGTGCTCCAAATAAAAAACACAAGCATTTTTATTATTTGAAGTAATTGATTTGTATCACAGGAAAGACTTAGCTTTACATAAAGTTCTGATTATTTGTTGCATATTAAATAAGAACTATATTTGATGATGAACTATATCTCATCATTTCTAAGCAGTACAGCTAAATTATCTGCCTTCAGTGTCTGAGTGACCGTTCGGTCCCACAGTCGTAGGGCGGCCACTGTCTTCAGTGTCTGAGTGACTCTTTGTTCCTAGGGCATCTTTCTGTCCTCCGCCCCTCCACTGTCATCACTGCCTCCTCCTATGGCAGCATGAATTCTGCAAGGGCTTCTCCAGCTCTTCAGCTTCCCTCCTTTCTGGGAGCCTCATTCAGAGTCCATAGTGCAGAGTTCAAGCTCCTGTCATTTCTCACCCAGATAGCGACGGCGGCCGCTCTGCTGCCCTCTCCCCCTTCTCCCTCCGTTGTGTTTTGCATGTCACAGCCTGAGTCGTGTTTATGAAATGTAGGTTTGATATGGTTCGTTCTTTGGCTAAAACTGTTCTAAAGATTTCCATTGCTCTGTGGCGAGCCCCAGCATCTTCATTGTGTTCCACGGTTGCTTTGCTCCTCATGTGTTTTTTGCTCCTCATGTGTTTTTCTCAGACTGCTGTCTTCTGCACTCTTGGTGCTTGGCCACAAAGACTTGTCCCCCATCCGTGACCACCACAGCACATCCTGCCTTTCTGTCTCAGCTCTTAGGAGAGATGTAACAAAATATGCAGGTAGATGTCGCCTCTTCCACTGAAATGTTGGCTTCTTGACTTTGAGGACTCTGTTTACCTTGGTATTCTGGTGCCCTGCACAGGGTCCATGCTTAGTGAACAATGGTGAACACATGAGTCAAGCCATGATAACGGTTTGCTTACGTGCCTCCTCTTCCACGAGACTTCACCTGCCCTGGAGGCAGGAGCTGGGCCTTACCCTTTCTTCTGTCCCATGCTGCTCACCCACAGTAGATGGGGGACAGTCTACACAAGAAGCCAGAAGAGGATTTAAAGAGGACTCGCATGAAAATAATGCACAGTTTGTGTGGGGGAGGTGGACCTATCTTTAATAAAAATGGAAACTTTGCAGTGCTCCACCGGATAAATGCTCTGGTAGTGTAGAGACTGTAGAAGGCTATGAAAGGAGTGCACATTGAACACCCGCTCTGTGTCAGGCCCTATATACTAGTCACTGACTGAACGCCCGCTCTGCGTCGGGCCCTGTGTACTAGGGACTGACCGAACGCCCGCTCTGCGTCGGGCCCTGTGTACTAGGGACTGACCGAACGCCCGCACTGCGTCGGGCCCTGTGTACTAGTCACTGACTGAACGCCCGCTCTGCGTCAGGCACCATATACTAGGCACTTCTTGCATTGTCATATTGTGACTTGTGGTTTTCTCTTTTTTTCAGTGGGTTATAACCTATTACTATCCTTGGTTGACCTTTACATTGTCCCCTTTCTGGCGTTTGCAAGCCCTTTAAGCTGGCTTCTCTGTCGTATTATCATGAACCCATCATTTTTTAGTATTTTTTGTTCCTACTTCCACAGACAGATGTTCCAGACTCATCTTGTACTTTCTTTGCTCCAGCCCTGGGCTTGGCTCTGGGTTCCTTTTAGCAAAACATGCTGTTTAGAAGTCAGGTTCTGGGAGCTGGTCTTGCTCATGTGCACTGCGATAGGCTGTTTCCAAGTCCTTGCAGTGAACAGTCAGGCCCTGTGTGTGTGTTAATGGCTGGATGAGTGGATGGATTGATGACTGAATGGATGGGTGGGCGGATCGGATGGATGGATGGGTGGGTGGGTGAGTGAGTGAGTGAGTGGGTAGATGGGTAGACAAGTATATAAGTGGATGGGTGGATGGATGATGAATCCAGGGGTTTCTTCTATTTTTTTGTTTCCACATTGTAACTCCTTCCCTGACAGTGAGAAACTGGTTTATTATTACACTGACTGTATTTACTGATTTGAGCAATCAATCCCTTGCCTTACCAGCCAGTGACCCTCTTTTTTTTTTTTTTTTTTTTTTTTTTTGAGACTGAGTCTCGCTCTGTTACCCAAGCTGGAGTGCTGTGGCCGGATCTCAGCTCACTGCAAGCTCCGCCTCCCGGGTTCACGCCATTCTCCTGCCTCAGCCTCCCGGGTAGCTGGGACTACAGGCGCTGCCACGTCGCCTGGCTAGTTTTTTGTAGTTTTTAGTAGAGACGGGGTTTCACCGTGTTAGCCAGGATGGTCTCGATCTCCTGACCTCGTGATCCGCCCGTCTCAGCCTCCCAAAGTGCTGGAATTACAGGCTTGAGCCACCGCGCCCGGCCCAGTGACGCTCTTTACATCCCTCAGCATCTCACCCCAGACTCCCTGACTCTTCTCCTTCCTCACTGCACATGGGCTCCAGCCCAGTACCTGGCTCTGTGCCTTCTCAGGAAGTTTTAACTGCTCTGCCCAGGCATGTGTGTGCACTGTGTTGAGAAAGCAAGACAGCAACACACTGAAGTGCCTATTCTCTTGTTTTTAAAAATGGTTTCCTTTCTTGAGGGTTAAAATCTCATATTTGTTCACTTTGTATACATTAGCCAAAGCTCATAATGTGATAAGACAAAAACGTTAGGCATTTGATAAATGCTGATTAACTGAACACATGAATTCATCATTGAATCAATGCAGGACATATTAGAGCCACTTAAATCATTAGCCCAAAAAATAGCCTTTTAGATGAGTATGGAATAGTATTTGGCTTCAATTGATTTAAGAGAAATTATCATCAGAATATTTCAAATTCTCCTCTAGTGATAAATTTTGCTTGATGAGCAGAATTTTTTGCACATCTGTTGTACCAGACTCCTGTGCCCATAGAACAGACAGAATGCACTGTGAGAGAACTTTTATCTTTCCACAGAAAATACTGGATAAATACAGGGGCTGACACAACCTTCTTCACATGGACCTCCGTCTCCTCAACCTCCGCTGTACCAAACTCCCATTACTGTGAAGCCAAGGGAAAACATCGCTGAAGGATGCACTACCTTCCTTTCTAAATCTGTTATTCAGTAAACAAAATAATCCCTGTTTAAGGTGACTGCCTGTTGCATCTGTCATTGGTTGGGGATTAGAAATAAACATAGTCTTTAAAGAGATTATAATCAGAAGTGGGAAGTCATAGATACATTTGTCTTTTGTCTTCTGTCTCTTTCTCTATATTTTGTACATAGTAAATAATAAATAATGATTTACTTAAGGTGTGACTTGCTGTTCTGGTATCAGATATACTATTTTTGGCTTTTAAAAATTAATTTTCTAAATTAAGTAACCTCAAAGTTAATGAACGGATTAAAGAAGCTGGCCGGGCATGGTTCGCCTGTAATCTCAGCACTTTGGGAAGTCGAGGCAAGCAGATTAGTTGAGGCCAGGAATTTGAGACCAGCGTGGGCAACATGGTGAAACCCTGTCTCTACTAAAAATAAAAAAAATTAGGTGGGCGTGGTAGGGCACGCCTGTGGTACAAACTATCTGGGAGGCTGAGGTGGGAGGGTCATTTGATCTTCAACCGGAGGTTGAGGCTGTAGTGAGCTGAGATCACGCCACTACACTCCAGCCTGGGTGATGGTACAAGACCCTGTCTCAAAAAAAAAAAAAAAAAAAAAGCAGCTCGGCTACAATTCACACTTATGACTTCTAAGTTGTATAACCAGATTTCTCTTAATGTTACTGTTGGTGCTGATGTGAAATATAACATTTTTTTCAGTACAGTACTGTCGATAACTCACACTAGCATGTTACACAGAATTATGTAATTACTAAAACTGCACCATGGGCACTCTCCCACCCCTACAAAATAAAGATGTAAAATCGGAAATAGAAAGCCAACCAAATATAACAGTACCACATAAGGTTCATTAACCTGTGGAAATGAGCAGCTTGCATATGATACAACTGAGGGAGGGATCTGTTTTGGTTGAATATTCAGTCATTCAGGCAACAGTTTTCTTAAGTTAAAGTCAATAATTTGTTTTGTTATTACAATTACAAAAATGGTTTCATAGCCTTAAGACACAGACATGGTCTGAAACACACAGTATAGAGAGCAGAATTTTCATAATGGATCCATTTCATATGTTTTTAATTCCAAACAATATAAAGAAAAATGACTGCTTCACAGGCTTAATTTCGGTCTCAGATGAGGCGTTTCCCCCGTCCTTTGGAGAGAGGCAGATGGGTGTGTTTCCGGAGGCGCGGGCGCACTGCTGTCTTCACAGACGTATCAGGTTACTGCTGCATGTTTCTAGATGCAAGAAGAAAACCAGATTGGCAAGTTTCCTTGCATTCTTTAATCAGTCATCATTTCTCTTTCAAATTACATTCTTAAACCTTAGCTTTCTGGATAAAAAAAACCATAACAATTTTAAAGATAATTTATGGATGTTAATAAGCTGAAACAAAATTAAATGAATTCTTGGACATTTTAAAGTAGTATCTATGTTACTTGTATTTGCATAATTTCATTTAATATACACTTTGAATCACTTTAAGGATGTTTGACATGCTAGGTTGTCACTACATGTCCTGTTTTTGTCTTAAAATTGAGTTT